>NC_135876.1:8975407-9275407 GCF_031162955.1 Sander vitreus | reverse complement strand
TGCAACACAAACCAACATTAAAAACTGAAAAAGAGTTCAACTCAAATTATATTTTTATGGCAAAGATAACAGGATAGTGTGGGCAATAATGATGTTGAAATGGTCTCCTGAAACCCAAAGAATGCTTGTCCCTAAGCGTTGTCTCGGCAGTATTGATACATACTTACAAACACTCTATTTAGTCTTTGCATGTACACATTGATAATATCAGGCAGCATAGGGATCAGATTTAAATTCTAATATCATACTGCAATCTTTAACTAAATTAATTTAGCATAATAATCTCGCCCCTGAACGATTGTTTGATTGTGTTGTGATGTGGTAATTGTTGATCCAGTATACAGATCCAGTCCCCTTGCCTCATGCTCCATTCTTGTTAGAATAAGGCACATATGTTTTGTTTTTTTTGTGTGTGGAGATTATTATTATTACTTATTTACTGTATCTATAAAGAATGCCTAAAATAGTTTCTGCTCCACAGAAGTTCTGCTGCTTTTGTTACATAGACAGTAAAAGAATGGACACAGCGACGCCTTAGACTTTGACGGAGACCAGTGAAGTCTATTAGAAGCACTTTCCCGGTGATGGCTGAGCGTTACTGCGCAGCCTCAAACTGAGCTTGACAACGTAGATGAAAAATAGCGTCTTTAAACGCTTCAGATGTAAAGTTATTTGCTGTCAAAGTGAATGGGAGTCAATGGAATACTAACAGCAGGGGATGGCTTGTTAGCCTAAGAGTCTCCCCATAGGAGTTACGCTTTCCGGATGCTCGCTTACCCCCTTGTTCTGTTACTAGGCAACATTTAGCTAAACAGGAAGTAGTACATTTTTTCAAGGCTGGGCTAGGATTTAAAAAAATCCTGAGATCCTTTCTTTCTTCCACATACCATTTGGGACATCCAATTACTTACTATTTTTTTGTTACAGTAATAACCCTGGCCTGAAGTGACAGGAGCCTGTTTACTGTTCATCAAATATCCCTTCTCTATTTTCAGGCTCTGTAGTGTTAAATATAACCTTTAAATTTGAGATGCCCCGATTAGTTGTGTAAATCACATAATACGATTTATCGATATTCTTTGGACAACGATACAATATTTCCTGATATCATGGTATGGTATGATTTCAAATTGATTCAATGAATCAAAATTATGTCCGATTCAGATTGATCAGACATTGATCTGACAGATTGTATCGTTACACCCCTAGCCCTGATCAGTTGCCGCCCGAAACTGATTGCGGATCGTTGATGATCAGTATGAGGATCAGACTCATGGAGGAAGTAAACACATCACACAATCTGTCTAAGGAATTTAGGTAAGCATATGTGTTTAAGGCGCCCGCAATGTCTTTGTTTACATTGAATGTTTAGCTAAACTTAACGCCTCCAGCATGAGTTTAAATATTCCTTCAGGAAGACAGGAACTTTAGAGAGTTGGGATAGCACAACACAATAATACATCCTGGTTAAACTGTACCGTCTGCCTAAATTTTCTCCTCAATTGAGAGTCCATTAAATGCTTCTGTGTAATTCATCAAAGTCTCCTGAACCTTCATCACGTATGTGAAATGAGTTGTGCTGCTCCTGAGTTTTTCCTTAACAACCCAAAAAATGTTAATGTAAAGAAGAAGTCTACAGGCGGCAAGGCTCAATTATACAGACTATCACTGACACAGACACCGGCTCAGCATTTCAATCCAGGCTGAACAGTCACTTGTTCAGTGCTGCCTGCTCCTCCTAATCCTCTATTTGTTCTCTTCCTCCTAAATTTGCATCCATTTGAATCACTCAGACTTGTAATATATTTCCCTATGACATGCCTTAACTGTAAGAAATGGAAGGAGTCGTCTGAGCTGTGTGACAGTCTTCTGGGGCAACTACTTGATTTAGTTATGTGTGGTTACTCGATGCATTTTCAGGCAATTCTTTGTATAATGCAATTCCCATGACATTTAGCATGCGTGTAGAAGGCGCTTGTACAAAAGTGGTCACAGACTAACCCTATATGGAAAACTGTGTGCTTTACTACCAAAGGATTCTGACTGCTTTTTCAATTGACTGTGTCCTGTCCACTGAGAAGTGCTTCTTCTCACCAGTGTTTATATCCAACTTCAAAGGCCAACAGGCTGAATCTATGATGTGACAGTAATTTGGGATTGGACCCATTTCCACTCATGCAGCTTTAGCTTGTGATTCAAGCTTACACAAGCATGTCCTTACATGACAATTTAACTAAACGCAGTGATAACATGCCAAAACATTTTTTTTTATTTTGCATGACCTCACACACGTTTTTGCACCTGTCTCCATAATTGCTTTTGGAACTGGTGTCTTCTCAGTTAAATAATTTTTCCTTTTTCCATTGCTGTCACCCATCTGCTCTGTCCTGGTTATGTGTTTCCAGTCCACATCCTGTATGAGCTAATGAGCCTGAGACACAGACTCCATCATCTGTTCCAATCTGCGTCAGCTGTGCACTAGAATAATAAATGCCACTGTAGACCCAAGAGGAAAGACACAACTTCCCGGGAATGATGCAGCAAATATGAAAGTTATGGGTCAAGGGAGACATTTGGTAGAGCCAGGCAGACATCTATTTGGAGGCTTTGGAAGACTTAATATGTCAGCTGATATATCAGACAATGCTGTGGAGGAGTGGTGTGAAGCATCCTTCCCGAATTTATTTCAAAATATGGTCAGTGGCAGATGAAAAGAGCAAAATCACTTTTTTACCAAACAAAACTATAATTGTGTATTGTGTCTGTTTTTAACTCAAAGATCGTGCTGTCTAGAGTTGGTAACATAACAAAAGAGTAGCCAGGAGTTTAGATTATAATCCCATTGACCACAGAGTACTATCAAGACACTAAATCCCTGCACAAAAAAAGCATCTCAAATACAGATGAATGGCTCTCAGCTGATAACAATATTAAAGCAAAAAGATATAGAGAAAAGAAAGATTAGAGTGAAGACTGTTAAAAAAAGTTCATTTCTCCTTAGGACGAGTGGCGTGTGCTGTTGTGGTGGTTAAGAGTTGTATTGATTTACAGTAAAGCCCATACTACTTTGAGGAGATGGCTGTTTTTTAAAGACCTTATCTCTGCATGGCCTGAGATGTCACAAACAGGAAGTATCAGTCTGACATGCAGGTTGAAAGTGTGTGTGTGTGTGTGTGTGTGTGTGTGTGTGTGTGTGTGTGTGGACACCCTGGGGAGTGCTGTGTGATGAGCTGAGAAAGGCAGCAAGTGTGAGTGAGACCCGGCAGATTCAGGTGAGACCTTGGCCCACTCAACACCTGTGTTTGTGTGTGTGTCTGTGTGTCTGTGTGTTTTTAAAGGGCTAAATAAGCCAGATGCTCCTTGTCTTTGTCAGACAACTGAAATATTTGCAGGAGAATCTTTTTATCTTTACTAGTTCTACAATAGACCTGTATGCATTGCAATGAAAAGGCAAGTGGAGTTTTCAGTTTATGAAATCCTCCTTTTTCTTTTGCAAATTGAGTGAAGCCCTCAATTGTTGAGGAAAATGAGGTATGAAGAGAAAAGTTGATGGAGAAAGATGGCTTCTAGAGGAGTTTGGAGCAAGCAAACACTCTTTCTTCTTTTACTTTTTTTTGCTCGTATATCCATGTGCATCATGGCTCATCACATACACACTCAAACACGACAGGGTTGCCATTTATTGGAAATTGAGGTTCAAAATAACACCCTGGCGTTGCCAGCTACTAGGGCTCAGAAAAAAAGACATGGAAAACACCTCACTTAGGAAGTCCTAGGAACTACTTTGTTGTGTGCCAGTATCGTGGAGAAAATAACTGCTGAATGTGTTTAAATTACATGCTCAACTCTAAACACACCTGTAAGCTTCAAAGGCAAGAGAGAGCCTGCCAATGTGAATCCATACATGAGAGCTCTAATGTAGCTGTCTTTCACAAACCTTTATATAGATTTTTAGAAAGTGTATCTATTCTTTCAGTAAGAATTCACCAAATTTATAAAATATATACGTCACTGCATGAGACTCACTGGGATCATGTTTATGTAAGGTAACATGGAGCCAGGGAGTTCTGCGGTGCTAAGGATGTTTTTGAATAATGTGGATCGGCACATCGTGCCGATTTATGATTAATAATAGGGTCAGCATCAGCGGTGAAACATTCTAAAACAAAGAATGCTAAATTGAAACAACTAAGTGTCTACACAAGATAAGACATATTTACAATAGTCTGGGTTAATAGAAAAAATCCTGTCTTCTTCTCTGCCTCACATCTCCGTTGGGAAGAGATGAAGAGATGCGAGTGAGTTAGCTGGAAGAACCCTAGATAGAAAAAAAAAATCAAAAGAGCTCTTTAAAAAAACAAAACCTCATTATTAATGTGAGTGTGATGTTGTTTGTGGCCATCATCACTGTTAAAAAAAAAAAAAAATGCTACATTCAGCATCAATAGTGAATAGGTTCAAAGTGACTCGGCCTATACGCCCTTTCTTCATTTAATTGGATTGATATATCCATACAGTTTATATTTGACACCAGTACAGACAGCGTGGTGGGGTAGCAGCAGGGCTGTTTATTAATCAGCTGCAAATTGAAGGCTTAAATGTGATGTATGCTCTGGGACTTAGAAACCGGCATCTGTGATTGACACCAGGCTAATGGGGTGAAGCTAACACCAATGCTTTTAAACAAATTAAACATCTGTCTGTCTCTGTGTGTTGGCACGGTGTATACGTCAAAGTATATAGTTTTTTGCCCCCCAAAAAAAGATCTTAGATACCAAGCAGAGAGGGCTAATAAGGGGCAAATCATCTTCTCTAATAGCCCAGTAATAGGCAGCTATTACCCTGTTTGAGCCCTTCATTGACAGTAATGAGGCCAGTGGAGCTATAATCAGTCCATAATGTAGTGTGGAGCTCTGGCACATAGAGCAAAAAGATGGAGGGAGAAGAGAAGAAAAAGACAGCTGAGAAATCTCAGACGAGGCCAGATGCCAACAACGCAAACTTTAGGAGGAAATTAATTCATTCCCAGAGGATGTATCGCGTAACATCAGTGTACACACACTGCTGCTCAGCCACTGATAGCTCAGTGGGAACGATACCCAACACTACCGCAGTCCCACAATACGTAGTGGATTGTAAGCTTAACCACCTGCATCCCCCGAAGGCATCAGAGTGATGCCATAACGCTGAGCCGTCCCACTCAATTAAAGACAGGACAAACAGGACAGCAAGCTTGAGCCGGGAACCAAGTCTTCACAGGATTAAGGCAGGAGGCATGGCAAATCGATCAGGTCTTTCACTATACAGCGCTATGAATGGATCGCCACATTTAACATGTAATCCATCAGGCTGGTTGGATTAAAACGCCTGCATGTACAGTACATGTGATCCTCAGTTCTCCCTGTAGAAATCCAACAAAACAGACCTCCATTTAGGTATGTGTATGTGTGTGATAGATGAAAATAAAACAAAAGGGCCCAGTAAACTAATATGACTGTCTGGACATGAGGCAAAATATTCCGATAGTGTGTCCAGTCAGTGAATATTCCACGGTATCTCATTCCAGGACGGTCTGCTCCAGTTTGGAAGCGTGGGAAAGCAACACTGCTGACTGAATCAGGCCAGGCCAGCCAAAGGGCCTGTGTGTGTGTGTGTGTGTGTGTGTGTGTGTGTGTGTGTGTGTGGAGACACGCTGGGGAGTGCTGTGTGATGAGATCATTGTTAGACTTTTAAAATCTTTCTACCAACTGAATGAAGCCTCTGTTAAGAAAAACAAAATAAATTCTTAATGCTTTTCACACTTTAATTCATAAAGCATCAAATCTTCATTAAAAGCCGGCCAATCCTCTGTTGTGGGAAAGCTTAAAACACCTGCTTGGTTACTAAAGGCTGGTGAAGACCCAGCTGAGCAGGTTTGGACAGACATGTTGAGGTGACAGTTTGTAATAGGATTTTAGGTAATTAACCCTCTAGCAGCCATATTGGAGGTCCTTAGCTCCATCTGGGCATCGTAAATAGACAATTAATATAGTTGCTTAATTTCTGCTGTTTATTAACAGAGAACTAATAATTGTACTGTTATGGCTAGCAAAAAAACCCAACATATTTGCTTATTTGTCTTGACTAAGCTTCAGGAACAGTTTTTCTTTTTACCTGTTATTACATTTTAGCTCAAGTTCATTTGGGTTTTCAGTAGGGCTGCGACCTAAAAGTATTCTAATTATAGATCAATCTGCTAATATCGATTATCTTAAAAATATCAGAAATGAATGAATATGTAGAACAGTTTCCCAGAGTACAAGGTGGTGTCTTTCAATGTCTTGTTTTGTCCAACCACTAATTCAAAAGTGTACAGGAGAACCGTTATTGTTATTGCTCAGCACAAATTTATAGCCATAATTTAGACCAATCTGTCTGCCACAATGAGAGAGAGAGCACAGAATAGAATTTGTTTAGATGGCTAATAAAGTTACAAAATGTTTTAGTTTTCCATTTTAATAAAAAATATTACGTGTCTACTGAAATATTGTAATTTTAGTAGGGCTGTCAATCGATTAAAAAATGTAATCTAATTAATTACGTACTCTGTGATTAATTAATCTAAATGAATCACATACATAATTTTTGCCCGGTGCCTGAACTGATACTTTTTAACAAAGTTAAAAAAAGTAAAGGAAAAAAAAAAGGAACTAAACAACAGCGACATTAAAGACTGCTTGTTTATTGCTAGGGCCATATGGTCAAAATTAAATGATTTAATAATAATGTAATAACTATAACAATAACTTATTTCACTAGTAAATTGCTGTTGAACGACAAAAACAACCACCAGATGGGAAAAGGGCATTTAACTATAACTTTGAATGCACCACGAGGCTGTAGGTTACCAGTTTCATTGAACGCACCGTCTTTAACGCGTTAAAAGCGTTCTCAGATTAATTAATCAAAATGAACGTGTTATTTTGACCGCCCTAAATTTTAGTATTATGAAAATTACTATTATGCATCAAAACTACTGTAAGACAGACCCGCAGGCAACCATTTTGTGTACTGTATGTGTTGCACTGTCTCTCTTCCTCCCCCCCCCTCTCTATCTCTATCTCTCAATCTCTGTTTCTTACACACAAACACACACACACACACACACACACACACACGATACAAGAGCATCCATAGCAGGGAAAGATTTGCTTCCACAGTCACAAACACATGAGTTATTTTGTACCTGCAGGGAGACCCCAGCACTCTGAGAGGTTGGAACCACACGCGCGCACACACACACACACACACACACATATATATATATATATATATATATATATATATATATATATATATACATATACTGCACACACAAAAATACACAGATTTTTTTCTCTTCCTTCCTGAATCAAGAGTCTGGATCGTTGCATACAAATGAGAGAAAATAATTAAGACAGAGAAGGCTTCATTGGGTGTGTGAGAGTGTGTGTGTGTGTGTGTGTGTTGATGTATGTGTGCCTGGGCTAAAACAAGGTACATCTTGCTGTCAGTCACCTGTCGGGTGTAGGCGCTGATAAGACACAATCAATCTGCCTTCTCTCTGTCGGCCTGGTTAGCTGTTATCTCCACTCTGTCCATCTATCTCTCTTTATCTGCCTGTATTTCATCCTTTCTTTATTCCTTGCTCTCTGTTACCCATTGTTTTTCTTTACCCCTTCTGTCTCTTTCCCCTATAGTTTTTCCCCATCACTCCCATCTCTTATCTCTTCTTCACAAAACAGAAGCAGTGAAGTTCAATCAAGAGAGCTGGCAGGTGTGAATATCCATGATGAAGGAAAGATGAAAACTGACAAAACCTCCGACTGACACTTCCCTGTATGTTTGAGCGTTGGAGTACAGCTGGGTGATATGGCGAAAATCAAATATAACAATATTTTTGAACAAATACGTACGTCGATGTTGGTATTGTAGGGTTGACTATTGAGTGCTTTCACAAAATGTTAAATGTTTTGATAAATTATCACCAATAATGTGGTTACAATGATTAAGTGGGTAAAGGCAAATAATAAAACAGCTAGTAAGTCTGGTAAGTTCAGAAAATGACATCACTTTACTGTAATGCATCCTTTATATCACTATATTACGATATCCAAAATGTAAGACAATATCTACCCTCATAAAACAGCCTTACATGTCTGGTGACAATTAATGTCACTGTTGAATGGGATATCAAGTTTTGTATAAAACTGTAACCTATTCCTGTACATATTTGTCAACATCATTTGGCTGTTTAAGGAAAAATAACAGAGTTTAGTGTGGCAGCAGCTGTTAAACACACTGTTTGCTTTCAGGGACAAAAAGGCTTAAAGCTATACTTCAAAAAGACTGTTTGGTCATGCTGTGGCCCTAACCAGGCGGTGGGGAGCATACAATTAGCCAGTTATGCACAATATGAGCACAAGGCTAGATATCAACATGCAGTGAAGAGTTCAGAAATGACGGAAATGTCAATGACGTGGTGACTGAAGAACAGTCAAACAATTGTATCCCTTTACATCGCAGTCACCAACAATTGCACCCAAATACATTTTTAGCCACAGTGTAAGTTGAAATTGTAAGTTGCTTTGTATCTTCAAAAAATATGAAGTTGCCAGGCAACCAGTAAGATGTTGTGAACCAGCAAGAGATTTGGAAGCAAGTTTACAGATTTTATATCCAGGGTGGTACAATTTGAGCCGTTCTGGTGGTTCTGTGGTCAGAACACACTGGATGACGGCCATGTTGGCTTCACCAGGAGAGCCCAAACTTTTCTATGCACTAAGCTGAGCCAGTTCCCTGAAAATGACCATGTGACTTGACCCTTTTTTCACTCTGTAAACGGATGATTTTTCAAATGGTGTAATTCTCTCAAGCCTAAAATACATCATTCAAATGAAGAGGATGTTTTGATTGTTCCATCATTCCATTGGTCAAAGTCTTCTGCTGAGTCCGGACCGCACCTAACTATTTAGAAACACATAAAATTAAAAGTTTGGCAAATACTGTCAAGCAACAGGGAGGATAAGAGACGGGCAGAGAGTGAGTCATAATGCAGCTACTTTCTGAATGAATGTCGACATTAAAGGATTTTATGGCATGACCATCATCGAACGCATCAAACAATCATTTCAAGTTTGATTTCCGCCCATTCAGCTTTTGTTATTCTTCTCCAGGCAATTAATAAACCAGCCTTCACCAAGATAAAAGCCAGACATCAACTCATGGCAGAGGCTTATATCGCAGAGAAAAACTAATTATGAGTCTTTGTCTCAGAGGAGAAATACACACAAAAAAACACATTTCTGATATTGCACTTTTACGGTCATAAATTTAATAAAACAGTTGTCTTGTTCAAACCACATAACCCATCCAGTATTGACATTTACTCCTGACATATTCGGTCATTCTCCGTCTACCAACCGTTGGCACTTGGTTCATGCGCCAGACTTCTTTCCAAATCATTAAGTGACGACAATGTACAAGTGATTATCAGGTCTGACAAAGGGAAGGCAATTTTGTGAATGTGAGAAAGAGAGAATGGCTTGTATCAAAGCAGAGACGATCTTGAGATGACAAATGAAAATCAACTGAGCGTTGTCGGCTCTGCTTTGACAGTCTTTGATAATGACAAATTGATTCATAAATCGAACCTGGTTTTCTAAAAAGTATTTTCATTTGCAGCCGAGCTCCAGCATGTCTCAGCAGGTCATGATATTTTTTCCCACAGGAGGGTACTATTCATCAATAAGCAAGAAGGGTATCGATTTTTTTTGTGCTTGGTGAAAAAGTCATCATGTCATGCATTGAAATTTTGTCCATGTGCATTTAACAATGATGTGAAGATAGATGGATGGATAGAGATGGTCAGGCACTGCACAACAATTACATGCCAAGGCTTTAAGTTCACATTTGGCCCCAAAATTACCATTTGGTAAACCCTTCCCCAAAACAGCCATTGGACATTTAACAAATTGCTTTAGCCACAGCTGTGAGCCTTTGGCTATGGTTAGCAGAAGGCTAAACTAACCGACTTGTCTGTCGCGATTACGTTTTCTCTCACACTGCCTCCGGCATCTTCTCGTTCGGATGGCAGCAGTAGGCAGTGCCTGGGCTTCGGCCTCTGGTCCCGTAGCAGGCTAATGCTGCCATCCAAACAAGGAAGCGCCGGAGACTGTGTGAGAGGAATTGTAAACATGGAAAATTAGCCAGTATTCGTGCTAGGCTAAAGGCTAACCACAACTGACTAGCTCACCCGACAGTTTTCACAGCAAATGTCCGCTCCCTGGACAATAAACTGGATTACACTTTTGCACAATTTCATTCGTCTATGTGCAGTATCTAGATGGGTAACAATAAAGTCTCTCTTATCTAATAGGTTAGCCTTGAATTAGCTGCAGCCCTGAGCCTTTGACTATGGTTAGCAGAATCTTTACCGAAGGGCCCTGAATGCACATCACCTGCATTTGTAGATCAGCCAATAGGAACGCTCTCTCTCTCTCTGAAATGACTTGTGATTGGCCAAAGTCTACCATCAGGGGCTAGATTTTTTAAAGCACACTATTTTAAAAATATGAACAATAAAACATTAGACTTACCTTTCTTTTTTGTCTATATATGTAAGCTCAGCATCCAAACAGGTTATTTTCTTATAGAATGAATTTTTCCTCGTCACAGGACAAATTATCTCTACACCACAATACAGGGACAGTTGTCATTTCAGCCAGCAAAATGAATGGGCACTGGTTAGAAGTCTCCTTTTGTCTACCTCTGTCTGAAATCAAGGACCCATTGTTTAAACTACTAAGAATCGCATCTGCAGCTCCACATTCATATCACGGCTCTCAGTTTATATTCCGCCCAATTAAACCACACATTTTAGAGCATGAGATCTCTACAAAAAGTAGTTTGAACCTAGGCAGACTTTCTCTCACACACATATGTTTTCTCTATCTATAATTCCCTTTTGTCTTTCACAGCATTTTCTCTAACACATGAAAAACTATTCAGTGTTGTGACTATAAAGCAACCCTCTTTTGACTCTGCACTAAAAATAGCAGCCATAATGGCTGCTTTACTCAACAGGCAACAGTTGTAAACCAGTTTAAAGAATGCAATGAAATAAACGTAACAGCATACTGTTCTCAGTACTGTGAAACCTAAAACAAAAAGCTCAAACCTGCAAAGGCAGCCAGAAGCAGTGTTAAGTCAATGTTCAATTATTGCAGCTTTCAAGTTAGCACTTGGTGGAATTGGATCTTTTTATTGACCTTTTGTACCCTACACAGTGGTTTATTCAAAGGTTCTTAAAACATTTTAGTTTGATCACAATTCCAAGTGGCACACTTTTTTCACATTGGCAGATGATAACAGCATAAAAGAGCAATAAACACATTTAGAGGGCCATTTGGCACAAGAGCATTACATTAAGATGCAATGACGTCTGCTTTGGTAGAGACAGAGAAAGTGAAGACCCAATACGTTTTTTTTGTCCTTCTATTCAACTGAAATACGGTTATATGAGCAGTTCAATCTGACCAATGGATCATGTGGCTCTCATTAATTATAGGCTAAATGTGTTGCAGATTTAGCTCAGTGGTTTCCAAAGACCCATAGCCCATAATTTAATCAGCAAATGTAATCATGGCTTATACATAGAACAATGACTCCCCAATGGAGAAATGACCTTCCTAGCTCAATCGTTACCTCACAGGAGCTGAAAACACATCTCTTTAAGAAAAGCGTCAGACCCCACAGCCCATTACTGTCTTATAAACCCCAAGTCACATCCCTGCCTCCCTCTCATGCCTCATCTGATTTTTAAATACTGAACGTCTCCTGTCTAGTCACCCAATTCCCCTCTATCACACATTATAATGTTCTTTAGCTAAATAAATGTATTTCACCTAGTGTTTGGACAAGGACATGCCATCCCCTACTGTTAGAAAGCACAGCATGAATATGCAAAAGGTAAAGAAGAAAAGTGGTTAACAGCAGACTAAGCTAGGTAGTCCATATGTCCGTCTCCCTAACCACACCCACCTGCGTCTCTTGGGCAACTCCAGAAAAAGTGTTTAAGCCCCATCCAGGAGTTTGGTTACAGAATATGTACTGTGTGTATAGGTGGGAGCAATCTCGGGACCCATCAGCTATCAGTCTGGCGGCGATTTAGCCTCTTGAGGCATTGGCCGATATTTCCGGTGTAGCCAGCGGATATCCAGGCCAAGACTTCCTCTTAAGTGCGCCGGGTCCGATTGCCAACTTGAGACGTGAGAATGGTGTTTGGGAGTTGAGAGACGACATCTCTTTAAACAGATATCTGCATACGAATGCAGATAATTAATATAACTAAATCATCTTCAGACGATAGCCGATGGATGCCGATATTGCATGTCAACCAATGCTTTCCACCTCTTTTGCTCGCCACAGGGACTGTTTACCTGCATGCAACCAAAGCCGGCTCAAACGTGATTCGTCAATACAGTACTACTGTACTACTCGAACTAGAAAAGGAAACCATAACGCTTCCTTTACCAAAATCTTGTCCCGTTGCCTACAGATTCTGCATTGATATGCAGATATCTGAAATAGAGATCAAGGTGAGAGCAACTATATCAATATAGTCAGTTTCACTCCACCTCCTGCACTAGCTCTAGCTTCTTCCCTGCCAGAGAGGCTTCCTGCACCAGCCTTTATGCCTGCCTTTGTAGGTGGTGGGCCCACTTTGTGCTGAGCCCGGCCAGGACCCATAGATATAGGTATGCCCACCAGCTAGTTCACCTTATGCCTGGCTCTAGAAGGGGCACCTGGTATCTGTAGTCGTGGCGAGGTTACTTCAACCGAAATATTTAGATTCATAGAGCTGCTTTGAACAAATGGCCCCTCACCCATGGGACCAATTTGCCTTGGGAGACCCTACCATGAGCTATTGCTCTCGACAACAATGCTGCCGGGATGACAGGGTTCCCAAACCTCGACCCACCATAAGGTGGCGATTCTCAGACTAGAGCTCACAGGACCTTGTGTCCACAGCTATTCTTCCATGAAAGTACTACCTGACCCTGCTTAGTTTCTGAGATTGGATGTGATCGTCGATAATAGTTGTCAGGGTGGTTTACCTTAAGCTGTAGCTTATTTTTATTGAACCAACATTTTCTTCCAAATTCACCAGAAGAGATCTTGGATACACACACCACAGTTTGGTAGCAGCAGATTTATTATTGAATAATAATATTGAATTCAATGCTCAAACAATTAGTAGCAAAATTGCTACAGTTTCTCTATTTCCAGCTTCTCAAATGTAAGGATCTGCCGCTTGGCTCTGTTATGCCATTGTAAATAGAACGTCCTTTGGTTTTGGACTGTTGACACAACAGACAATTTAAAGACACCACTTTGAGACTGCCAAATCGATTAATCCATAAATGATAATCAACAGATACATTAATAATGAAAATAATTGTTAGTTCCATCCCCTATAAAATGCAGTTGCAGAGAAACGAAAGGAGCTGTTTGAAAAGAGAGAGGATAGCAGGAAAGAGATATGGTTGCTTTACATGCTTTCATTCGTTGTTGCTGCTTTAGTAAAGGCAAATTGTTTCAGAGGCTAAATAGCTGACAGCTTTATGCAAGTGGTGGAATTCCCAGTAGTGCTTCTCACCTCTTGTTATTCCTCTCCCATTTACCTCCCACCCATCCTCTTCGTTCCTTTACTTCTTGCTCTTCCCCTCTGCTCCTCCCTTCCTCAATCTTTCTTTGCTCGATGGTGTTTTAAGCCCCCGACGTCTCAGGCAGTGCTGCCTGGAAGGAGACGTTGGGGGCTTAAAACACCGATAAACTCTTTCTTTCCTCTACTGTATTTTCTTCTCATTTTTTGTCCACTCCTCCTCTTTCTGCTCTTACCACATGGAAAGGGGTTTCCAAATATGCTTAATTTGGCCGAATCTACGTGGAGAACAAGAAGACAGAGTGAATTATGGATGGATGGATGGATGGATGGATGGAGACTGAATAATTAAAAGAAAACTAGGCAGATGGGTCTGCTTTGGGGCAGTTAGACAGCTCTCCTGTCATTCATGTTCAATCATCTTATAGAAAATGTGATTTAGGGTGGTATAATGGTCTGCACGTGTGTGTGTGTGTGTGTGTGTATGTGTGTGTGTGTGTGTGTGTGTGTGTTTTTACTTGCATACATATTAGTGTGTGCACTCAAACATCCATGTATAATGATTGCCCAGGCGTGAGCGGCAGACAGACTCTCCCAGTTTGTTTTGCCTCCTGCTTCCCTACAGCTAAATCTAATAGACACACAGACAGAACCGCCTGCTTGCTTGATGTATTCAAATTGCTTTGGTGAATAGAATGTATAATAGATGGTGATTGTATGTGTTTTGTGTCTTCAGTGTGATAGAGAGCGGTGGCGGGGAATGGGGCTGTCCAAAGAAATAACATCAAAGCTTTCTTTGACTGTACAGTAGTTGTTGAAAACAAACAGCAGAATGAGAGTTGTAACCATCTGTCTGTCTAACTAACGTACCTGCCTGTTGGCCTACCTGTCTGTCTTCTCATGTCTTCTTTGAAGTAACCCCTAATAAGAGACTATCAGTCGTTTTATAGATGCTAATAAGAATTCCATTTCTAATGGAGTAGTTTTGGATATGGCTAAAGGCACACGGACACACAAACATATACCGTAGTTTTAAGCAGCGTCCATGCAAAATATATGGGTGGCGTAGTGACTACTCGCAGGACTAGTTGATTAACTGCTGTTGACAAGCTAAATAAGAACTTGCTAGCTGGCACAGCTAGTCAGTAACAACAGTTCTTGGAGCTTCTCTCTAATTTCTTTCTATTGTTCTGTTCACTTCTCCCTGTCTTATTGTTCACCATGAGACACAGTTTATTCAATAAAAAGTTATTCAAAAAGGAAAATACCAGTGGTTGGTCAGTTAGCAAACTTGTTAGCTTAGCTTGGTCACTAATGGGGAAAAAAACTCAGACAGTTATATCAAAAGACGTATTTTTTTTTACCATTGACTCATGTCTAATTGTCTGAAAACCACTGGTCTGTTGTGGAACAGTTTTAACTCAGACAGAGGAGATTAAATAAATGTAAATGTTGTAACATAGCTAATAAGCTACAATATTTTCCTCTATTTTGGACTCTCTGTCCCCTCAAAAGTCAGCACTGTCAAGGCGGCTTGCTATTTGTCAACGGCGCACTCTACACAGAACATTCATGCCGATTTGATTTGTCAGTTAGTAAATAGTCAGTTGTCAGTAATATGATAGCCTGTATATTACTTCTATGAATTATAACCTACAAACTAGTCTTTAAAGCTCTGTTGTGTATTTTTTTGAGTTGATTCTTAGCAAAAAAACCTTTGTTCATTCACAAATATGTGCTCATTCATGTGTAATTACTTCCACCAACAGTATTCTCGTACGCGTAGAATCTGCCATTCAGAATTATTCAGAATACATAGGAGCGACTCGCGCGAATGATGGCAGCCATGTTGTGCCTCCATCTTTAAAATACATTAGCCAAAATGGGACAAACCTCTGCATTTTGAGCTTTTCACTCAGTGGCACTGACTGTGACGAATACCAGGGAGGGAGGGGGAGAAGATTACTTGCTACTGCCAGCAGATTTGAAAGCCTGTTGAAGATGGAGGATTGCGCCTATTCTCAAGGACATGTAACTGAGTCGCCAAGGAAGTTAAAAAGAGAATTAAAACGACAATGCGACAGACAAAGCAACAAGACCAAAGTTAATATTGGAGTGGCTTTTCCAAGATGGAAAGAGATCATAAGGAGCAAGGATTTTAAAAGGGATGCCGACGTTGCTTGCTTTCTTCTCGACAGGTTATTCTGCCTATTTGTGTAAATTCCAAGTTTTATAGTTGCTACTTGGTTGGCTAACTATAGCATGGTTGTTCACAACGCTTGAACGACGTCTAGGATACTTTTCCTCGCGTCAATGATGAAAAAGGATTGTCTACCTTGTAACATAAACAATCATATGTGTCGTGATTTCCCTGGCAGACAACTCACGTAATGGAGTTGTAACAGACTAGCTACAGCTAGAACAGCTGCGTGTAAACGATGGAGATACTAAGAGCTAATTTTGGTTTCATTGACATTGTTCATACTGCTCAGAGAAATATATTAAAAACACAAACCTCCGTTGCTTCTCTCCTACGCTGTCAACATTGCCTAACACTATAAATCTCCTACAAAATACAATACAATACAATACAAAATACAACAATAGTGCTGATACTTTACTAACATTAGCTTGCATATGTTTGGGAACCTGATAGCTGATGTTAGCAATGAAATGGTACCAAAATAACATAAAACTATTATTACACTGGAAGGAACACTCACGGACGAAGTCGTCGCTAATTTCGGGTTCAGCCACCGTAGGAGTTTAAACGCCCTCGGACTGGAGGGGTGGCTAGAAAGTAATATTCAGTTGGTTGTCATATACAATTTCACCGCTAGATGGGAGAAATTCCGGTGGCGCGTGCAAGCAAGTGATGGGGGTGGGGGGAGGCAGCGGCCGGGGCCAGGAGTTATCAACAAGAAGAGTTGGCTGAGAAACAGCAAAAGAGGAAAAGGACTATAGAATACAAATTAAAAAGAAGTATGACCGGGAAAGGAGGAAGGGCCTTGTTAAAATCTGTAAGGTGTTTCAACGCTGCAGAAACCTCTGTGATTTTAAAGAAATTAAAACTGACAAGTGAGTAATAACACCCTTGCTGTTTTCAATAGGTCAGTTTAACCTCGTCCGTTTGCTGTTGTTTGTGATGGCTGCTCCCAACTGGCTGGCTTTACAGCAGTAGCGACAGTTTGCTAATCCACAACCTAATGTGACAACACATTCTCACTCCCATCGCGTCAAAACGGTCAGGACGCTTGAAGCTTTTGTGTTTGTGATGCAAAAAAGTCTCCTTTAGCATCATATATAGACTCGCTTGGTCGGGACTCTTGGCGTCACTATTTGACGCTCTCAGGACTCGTTCTAGCCCTTTGGCATCATATTTAGAAGCGCTTGATCAAGGCTCTTGGCGTCACTTTTTGACGCTCTGGTTTAGGAAAAGATCCTGGGTGGGGTTACAGAATGTACGTTTCAGTGACACGAAGGACAAGAACAAGACACGAACCCCGGTCTCCTGGGTGAAAGTCCTGTGTTGTTTGACCCATCCACCACCCCAGCCTTTCTCCTTACGCGGCATTTCACTCTTTCATACTACTCGTTACCGTTGTCGCTCTTAAGATGACATAGTTGTCATCTTACAGCGCCACTGTCAAGCTGCTGCTGTACCCTGTGCGTCCCATACAGACACTAAAGTGTGATTTTTGCGTCGGTATCCGGCACCAAGAGCCACTGACCAAGAGTGACAATGGGTTGAATATGAGCTAACATTGATTCTTCCATATTTTGTTTAGACAGCAGAGACACTAACAGAAGTGGTCGCTATGGCAATGTGCGTCCATGAATCTGGGGGGCAGAGATTCTGAAGGGAGGGGTATTGTATTTGTTTGGCAGTTGAGTTCAAATAGCAATCTTCGCGCAGCATCGCTTACTGCACCTTTAAAGTATACTGTTTTGGCACATGAAATAAATTGACTTTTTGTACCAAGTTTTATAAGACCAGTGAAATGAGATGACGTCAATCAGTCAACAACTTTAGAAAGCTGCTGCCGATGCAAATCTGGAAAGTTAGCAAAGAGAAAGTACACTGTTCAATGTTTTTGTTTTCAAAGTTGTCCCTGGAGCTGTTTCACCTCTGTCCACAGTTACGTCAATTTTTTTTCCAGCTGTGTGCAGGTCCTGCAAATTCTGTTATGATTTCAGTGCAGAACAATAGTGTGTATTAACAATACATTCAAATTTAGTAACATCTGAGTATTCTTAGTGTAATTGTGTCACTTTTGCAGTGTGAAATAATGGATGGATAGATGTCTTACACAGTTAAAACCCTGTTAGAGTTGGTATGTAGTATGGAATTAGTACACATCAACTGTTCTAGTGTATTTTTGTGTAAATTAACAACATTTAAATCTGTGGTTTTGAAATTAGGGGTCTGGACCGCCACATAGAATCAGTAAAAATCTGGGGTCACAAGATGATTAACACAATTTTGTGAATTACTGAATAATTTACCTGTAAAATTATTCAAACACAACAAGGGAAAAAGAAAATTCTTTGTTTGGATTGATCATAAATGGTAGACATATGCAACCGATGATGTCATTTTTATTGACAGAGAAACATTAAAAAAACTAAATGTGAATCACAACAACATTAAATCTCCTAAACACAGAATACAGCATGCAATCAACAGGCAAGGACAACACAGTACATAATGCCACAAGTGCAGTAAGTGAAGAAGTGAAAAAAATCGAGCTATGAATTCTCTCGCATCCTCTGAAGACATAAAGTAGTTATTCATATCAACAACATCACACACACACACACACACACACACACACACACACATATATATATATATATATATAAATAAATAAAACATCACATATTATATAACCCTTTTTGCAGTGTAGTCCCTGTCAGATAGTGCCGCACTTCTGCATTAGGCGGGATATAAGTGTCTTGCAAAAGGACACTTCAGCTGACGGCTTTTCAGGGAATCCAACCAGAGCACACCGAACCACTAGACTAGCCAACTGTGAAGAACACAGAGATGGTACAAAGAAAGAGACAAAGAGAAAAGTTGCGTTCACTGTTTCTGTAAAACCCCCACAGTGGAGAAAATGAAGGCATGTACAGTAATCCAAACAGGAAATGGATGACACACCAGTTGTCTGCCAGAAAACAGCCTTTTCTCCAGTTCAGTGAAATGCTCCTAGTGATTACCGTGATTTCTGTTCAGCAGGAGGTTTTCTGAGGTCAGATGACTGAATTAAATTTGATCATATTGCAACTTGCAACGTGTACTTTCAATTTTGCTGGGAAAAGTCACCAGGAACTTGCTGTTGCTGTGTTGTAAACGTCTGTGTGTGTGTGTGTGTGTTTTGCTCCACCACATGGAGCAGTGAAGATGATAGGGTAATTAGGTTGCCGATGTGGCTCCCTGCTCGCAGAATAGGTCAGAGACATCAATCACAGAAACCTCCACAATGCAGGCCCGCTGGGAGACTGTAGACGCTGTGTGTTTATGTGCGCGAGTCTGAGAGAGACAGCGGGAGATGTTATTGTGTACACTTTTTCATTTACTCTTACGGGTGTGGGCTCACTCTATATGATTACAGAAACTTGTGTTTGTCCACCCTGAAGATTTATTTATTCACAATGTAACAAAGAAGCCACATCTTTTCTTTACTGTCCTTATCTCATCTCATTGTAAATGTGAATAGATAAAGGAAACCAAACCAAAGTTTTAACATCATATCTTTATGGCATAAGAAGAGCTATTTTTCAACTATTAAATTAATCGACAACTATTTTGATGATCGTACTATTTTGATGAGTATATTTTAAGAAAGGGAAGAAAAAAAAATCTCTGATTCCAGTCTCCTAAATGTGAGTATTTTCTAGTTTATTGTCTCCTTTGTGACAGTAAACTGAATATCTTTGAGTTGTGGACCAAACAAGACATTTGAGGATGCCATCTTGGGCTTTGGGAAACACTGATTGACATGTTTTATCATTTTCTGACATGTTATAGACCAAACAACTAATCGATTAATCGAGAAAATTATCTACAGATTAATCAGCAATAAAAATAATCGTTAGTTGCAGCACTAGACATGAGACAAATCTTTTTAATTTACTACCTGACAAAAACAGCTGTTGCCCAAAATACTGTGTTCATACATAACATTGCTTCATTTGATTCAATTTGTGTTGCCATGTTCTGCCTATGAGGACTTTAAAGTATATTTATGCCAATGTTCGCATTCATCCTTTTGTTTTCCTTATGAAAAAAGTGCAACCCCACCAAAAAAAAACATAAATAAAGACATTTGTACCATAAATTGATGCAGAAACATTCACCAGAATCCGGAAAATGAAGTCAATGTTGCTCAAAAGTGGAGATCTCAACACCCCCCAATGTTGAGCCCAAAGTTACACCCTCCATTTGGGTATCTTATGCAAACCACCATAATGAATGCAACCTGTCTCCGTTGAGTTACGATGACACCTGCTTTTCAAGTCCTTTTTTGTACGCAAGTTGACCCTCCCACATGTTGACATGGCATTCTGTAGTCAGCCATTGGCATGACTCATGTTGTTTAGCAAGGGACTGATGCAGAATTACAATGCTGTCAACACTGAAGATGGAGATGTCAGAATCTCAAACATTTACCACACCAAAGAAAAAACAGAACATAGCTGCAAGCAGCAATTTGACAGGACAAGCAACTTCCTGTCGCGCCTTTTCTGCAAGCTTCATTCAAGTCCTGCCCAGAGTTTGGAGACTGAAAATGTTTGTTGAACAGAACCAATAAGATAAGATAATCTATATAATAATGACCAATAGCAGTATGAAGTGGTTTTTAATACGAGATGGGATTTTACAACACTGAAAAGTTAGGACACTGCAGCCCAGTATCCAGAGGAATTTGGTCTGTATTGGACGGATGCTGAATCACCATTTGCGTCCAATGCCAACGTTCAGTTCCAACAGAGGAAGTAGTGTATCCTGTATTTGTCATAACCATGATATTTTCCTAACTCTAACTAAGGTTGGGCAATATGGCCAAAAAATAAAATCTTTACACACTTATGATACAGTGGCACTCATAAGTTTATGAACCCATGCTAAAGTTGACTAAAAAGTGGAATAAAAAAATCATCTTTTGGAAATTGATATTAATGCCTTAATTAAAAAAATGAGGAATAATTAAACCTTTAAGGACACCAATTTTCTTTGTGAATGAATAATGAAATAAATAAATGTTCTTCCTTAAAATAGAGGGGGAATAAGTAAGTACACCCCTATGTTAAATTCCCGTAGAGGCAGGAAGATTTTTATTTTTAAAGGCCAGTTATTTCATGGATCCAGGATACTATGCATAAATAAAGTTCCCTTGGCCTTTGGAATTAAAATAGCCCCCCCACATCATCACATAGCCTTCACCATACTTAGAGATTGGCATGGTTTTATTTCAGTTAGACTAATAGCTGGTTTGATTTGCATTGAGAGATGATCTTATGGAAAGTACCCCATGCCAATCTCTAGGTCTAGATTGGTGTCCTTAAAGGTTGGATTTTTCCTCTTTTTTTTTAATTAAGGCATTAAGATCAATTTCCAAAAGATGATTTTTTTTTAGTCAACTTTAGCATGGGTTCATAAACCTATGAGTGCCACTGTATGTACACACTGACTATTGATCAGTACCTCATACAAACCTAGGGGTGTCAAAACTGGCCCAAAATGACATTTGAATATATTCGTATATATCTATTTGTGCGCATTATGTCCATAAGAGGGCAAACCAAAAGAACGGAAGGCACAACTGCTTGTATAGGTATATTTATTTCAACAAAGATGTTTTTTAATTTAAACATAGTACATCTCTGGAGCGTGCAGAAGGCAGGACATGACGCGGTCACGCAGCCGTTTCATAATTTGGTCATAAACAACCAAGTTTTTAGCCGTTCCATGAATCTGTCTGACGATATTGGCGTAAGCTGTTACCGACCAAAATTTACGAATCTCGTTGTCCTTCCAGTTAGACATTTTTGTTGGCCTCTTTGTGCCGTCTTCTTCTTCGCCCTCGTTGTTTGTTTACTTCCGATAGCGGCAGCCACATAATAGAAACGTCATCAACACGCTCACTTGCTCCCTCTTCCCGACCGGCTGGGCTTAATCAGACAGGAAGCTGAAGGTTTTATGCAGCAGCGGCCCATGAGAGAATGCGTTAGGCAGACAGCTGTGGTTATGCTGCTTTTTTTTTTTTTCTTTCTCGGTATTTTAATATAAATTTTCATATTTGAATGTCTTTTTTTTTTATATACAATTCAAATATATATTCAAATTTAGAATCTTTCTTGACACCCAAAATACAACCCCACTTCAAAAGATCCAAACTATAGCTTTAACCTTAATGTAGTTGACATGTGCAGATATTGCAGAAAGCATCAATTTAGATGTAAAAAACAAAACAAAAAAAGCACTGTCTCAATAATTGGGATGTACAGTATAAAACATTACACATTACAAAGTTAGCTAAGCAGGAGTTTTGTCTGACCAACAGTTAGAAAACCTGAAAGTCTGAACACATTTGCACAAAAAGAATCCAATATGAGACTTTGGTACTGCAGTTTCAGATCAACATTTAAAAAGTCAGATGGAGAGCTCTTTCTTCCACCCTGCAGCACCTGTTAAGCCGAGCTTGGCTCATCGATGATGAATCCTTCAACACCGAGGACCTCTGTCCTCTCCGACCGGGTGATGCATGACATTTGCTGAGCTCTGCCTCATAGCTTCCAGCTTATTTCAAAGGTGAAATGCTAGACAAGTTCAAAGCCCTTGTCTGCTAAATCAATCCTTATACATATAGTCACACTGAATCCAATAGAGAATAAGCAGCCTGTGGTATCTGCATTTGATTTCCTAATTATGCCGCTATTGCATTTGTAAGCATAACGTAATCATTAGTTTATGGTTATTGCACCTCATAAGAGATTGGATGAGCTCAGTGTGTCAGTTGTACTGGAGCCAAAGTCAGCAGCAATATGCTGAGCTGTGCTGTTTGAATCTGTTTTAACAATATTCATGGGACTGAGGAGGGGTTTCCCTTTCTTCTGAAGTCTCAGAGGGACCACATGTGGAGTTTTTTGACCACCAAAATGAAAATGAGAAGTACACCATGGATTAAATTTTCTTCCCTGCATAGATCCAAACAGCTGGGAATCTTAACATGCATTGTGTGTACCTTGAAGCACTGGTCTGCAGTACCGAAACTATGTATAAGCAAATGACAAATCGCAAATATAGAAAAGGGTTTTATGTGACAAACAAAACAAATCTTCAGATTTTTCATATTCCAGTGACAGTTTTCTTTCCCATTCTTTTTTTTCAGTTTTAAATTTCATTTATGTCACTGGTGAAGGGTTTGAGAGGAGGGGGCAAGCAGAGCGTTATTTACATGTAACCTGGAGAAAATGTCAGTCCGCTGTTCAGAAGCCTGGCATCACCACACAGCTAGCATACAGTATTTTTTTCCATGAGTTCACCTGGAACTCCCAGACAGCAAGTATGTAAAGTCTGTTTCTCTCTGCCGTTGTTATTTCACATAGAACCGGGCTTGTTAAAGTTAACTGACGTTGTGTATTAATTGGTCGTAGCTAACGTTGGGCTATATGTGAAAAACAACAGCAGAGCGGAGACTTACTTGCAGTTTGGGAGTTCCAGGTGAATTTGTGAAAGCTGTTGCTGTAGAATGTGAAGTCATGCTAACATGCTCACAATGACATTGATAATATGGTGATGTTCAGCAGATATGTTTGCCATCTTAGTTTAGTGTGAGCATGCTAATATTTGCTAGTTAGCACAAAACACAATGAACAGCTAAGGCTTATGCCGTCATCATTTTGAAGCAGTGTTGCCAACTCTTTTCCATTGAAAGTGCTAGCACTAGCTCCAAAAGTCTAGACTAAAGCGTGATTTATGGTTTTGCGGAGGCTCTCCCTGTCGCCTACGTAAGTGCCGTGAAGTTAATACTTGTGCGTTGGTGTGTGCATCAATCACTTTTAAGGAAATAGCAGGTCGCCAGATGACGTCTTATGCTCATTTGCATATTGGTGACATCATCACGTATCATGTCTGGATGCTTGGTGGCACAGCTTAGTGGCTGTGTCGGCAGCTGACTACTGCTCACAGCCGAAGGGGAGAGGGTGAGAGACCCTGTGCTGTTGGCAGAAGAGCCGTGTACTGTGATTACTCCACGCAGCATTCATGGAAATAACTTACAATTTTATATCTCGCTGTTCTCCTGATGGTCTGAAGTTGCTAAATTACTTGCTAGTCACTTTTTAGAAATGAAGTCGCTAAGAGGGTCTGAAATGTCGTTAAATCTAGCGAGAAAGTCGCCAAGTTGGCAACACTGTTTTGAAGACATCTGGTCATAAACTAAAGTGTTAAGAATTTTTTTTATCAGGATGAATTGTAATAACTTTCGTGGCCCTTTAACTTTCCATCTACCGCCATCATCAGGTCAAATCTGGGCAATGTCTAAAAGCTGATTGTTCCTTTATTTCTTTATAACTGTATTCCTTTATTCAGATCCCCATTAGCTGCTAACAATGTAGCAGCTACTCTACCTGGAGTCCACATACAACAATCACATCTTTGCGTTAAGTGCTAATTAGCAGATATATAGCTATATATTACGCTATTACGCTAATTAAGATGGTGAACATGTTAAACACTATTCCTGCTAAACATCAACATGTTAGCATGTTGTGAGCATGTTAGCTTTTAGGTCAATGCACCACTGTCCATAAGCCTCACATAGCTGCTATCATGGCTGTAGGATCTTAGTTTTGTTGTATTTCAAGCAGCATAATTTTGCTACTTCAAAAGCAATGGTGTATTCACATTAATAGTGACTTCTTTTGATTTTTGTATTTCTAAGGCAATATTTTTTCGAAAATATTTCATTGTGAGTACTACACAGATCAGAGGATAAATAAATCCCTTAAATAGTGAAGATTAGGCCGCGAGGAGTTCTTGGTCTTCATCCTGCTTTAACAGTAAAAAAAACACATATTTTTTCCAGTGATAATAATAATTGCCCCCTCTAATCCACCAACACATTTGTAATTAACTGGTGGGAAAGTTTATCATTGTGAGTACAGGAAGGACTTGAATTATTCTTGGGGGGGGAAAAAAATCTGCAATGTCAAGGATTTGAGCTCCTTGATGCATGCACACACAGGCAGACAAACAAGACAAAACACACACACACACACACACACACACACACACACACACACACAGCAAGAAGCTGAGCAGTCAGAAAAGGGAGAATTGTAAGCAGAATGGCAGATTAATTTGTGGGGTGTGAGGTGCTGTGTGTGAGGTGCTGTATGTGTGTGTGTGTGTGTGTGTGTGTGTGTATGATCAGGTATATATGGGCGATAGAGAGAGAGACAGACAAACTGACAGGGGGTCAGCCATGTGCTGCAGCAGTGTGATGCTGAGTAAAAAGCTGTACAGCTTCTGTTGATGCTGCACTCCATAGAGTTTGTCACTCAGGAACTACATGGTAGTAAAGAGGCAGAAACGTAAAAAGAGAGTTTAATCTAAACTCCTGCACCAACAGATGCTGACACAGTCCATCCACTTTTTATTTTGCACTCCCTTTCTTTGTCTGAAGTCTGTTTTATTACTCTCTGTGGATTCTTTTTTTTTTCCTTTCTTTTGAGACTTTGAAACTAGTTGCTACAGTAGCTGCAGAATGTAACACCAAAGATGATGTGCTACAATTGTTGGTATACCTTTGATGCGTAAGGTATGAGTTGCAGCCACTGCCAGAAGGGATTTTCTGAGGGCAATTCTGAGCAGGTGTGCAACGCCAGGGCCTAATAGGGTGGCACCGCTCTCCCCATAGGAAAACAATGGAATGGCTAGTGGTTTTACAACGGATCATGTGTAGGCGGCTTTAGTGTGCAAACTTTTCTGTGCTGATACTGATTATTCAAGTGGACTTTTGGCTTCTTTCACAATGACACTTCATGACACACTAGTCCATAAGACTTCCTGGTGTGGAAGAACTTTCTAGTAAGTGTTACCTGCTGGGTGTTAATAGTCGATTCATTTTTAAAGGGCAGAATGTTTGTAAAAGTGCAAAGAACATAATAGCGTTAGGCTAGACCATGTCATAGGTTATAAGCCACCAGCAGTATCTGCCCTTCTACACATCAACCCTGCCCTAAACTGATACATACTGTGGTATCCTAACTGTAGTATTAAGTTACAAGAATGCTTATCTGTAAGCTATATCATTTACTTACCTATTAAGAATAATAGTTAATTTCCTTACCCTGTTTCTGAAGTTAGCTGCTAATAAGGGATGTTTCAGAAGGAGGCACTACTACACTGAGTTTTGAATCAGAGTATGTTCCGCAGACCATATGACGACTCTAGCTAAGTTAGGCCGAAGAAGTTGTTGCTAGCGAGAGACATGTGAAAGTAACTAAGTAACTTGTAAAGATGTCATGCCTGCCTGTTTGTATTAAACTTGCAAATGTATTTGGATGTTGTTGACATTCAGTTATTCCTTAGAAGATACAACAAATACCATGGGCACCCATGGTAATGATGGTAATAGAAGTTGTTGGAGGTGTTGTTACCATCAGAATTCTTCACCACGATAGTTAAAGCATAACTCTCACCAAAATGCAACCTAGGGTCTTTTTGTGAATGTACCCGAGTCAAACTTTAAAAGCATATTTAGGACAGAAGCGTCACTTTTAAGATTTACCGTAGCTTCGTTTTTCGGTCAAATGGCCTTTTGAATAGGAGTGCTAGGGGCACTTTTATGCTAGCCTCAAAATAGCTATTTTTAAAACACTAAGAAGGCTTGACACAAAATGAAACTTTGCTCAAAGTATGACCAGGGTCTCTACAGATGAACTCCAGCATTGAGAACGTTGTTTGTGTACACAGAGTTTACTAAAAAGAGAGGTTTTGAGCAACTCACGTTAGCGGTTGTTGTTTACGCTATTTGCCATTTTCCCAGTCAAAAATAGACGATCTCAGAATGCGAATAAACAGACTCCATAAGAGGAAATGTCATTCTATTTTCTATTCTATTTTGAGGCTAGCATAAAAGTGCCCCTAGCACTCCCATTCAAAAGGCCATTCGTCAAAAACGAGAATACGGTAAATCTTAAAAGTGACGCTTCCGTCCTAAATATGCTTTTAAACGAAAGTTTGACTCGGGTACATTCATAAAAAGACCCTAGGTTGCATTTTGGCGAGCATTATGCTTTAATCTATACCAGCACATCTCTAGTCAGGAGCAATGAGGAAACCCCAAATCCTCAAAGCTGATAACAAACATACTAATAAAAGATCAAATAAAACACAAAGACAGCTCAGAATTGTTCCCTGGTTGGCGTTAAAGTTGGCAGAGCAACCGAAAGAAACTTGTGCCACGTGTGCTTTAATGAGAACGATCAGAACTGTCGAAACGTGTCTTAGCAGACTCCCTGGATACAAAAGCTTGCTGTATAACTGAGGCTAATCTGACTGTCTAGAGTTAATAGCTGTGTGTTGGTGGCCTTTCAGTGTTGGAAAAGATTACAGTCCTCCATCATCAATCTGTCATCAGTAATAATCACACCGATGCTGATTCCACCTCCACACATCCTGCTCCTCCTGCGTCATCAAATCAAAGGCTTTCAGGTCCAACGCTCTGGGTGTCGAGGTGTTGAATCAGATTAGTTTCAGGTGAAATAATGCCTAAATCTTGATGTGTAGCTTTCAGGATTTCAGTATCAAGTGTGTCTTCATGCAGTTAAAAAATTATTATGTTCAGGTTAAGGCAATACCCCGGTTTCTCAAACGCCATGTAAACACCTCACCCTGGTTAAAATCAGAGTTCTGATACTCCAGTTTAAAGATCTGGAGAACTCTTTACTAACCGGGGGAATTCCTGCATATACACCTTCACTACAGTAAGATCGGGTTAAGCGTCTGGGCTTGCTCCGTAGGTTATAACTACCCCTCCCCACTCCACTGCAGTGGTTTTTGACCCGGAAATAATTCGTCAGCGCTATGAGTGGAGATGCAACAAAACAGCTTTGCCTGGATCAGCAGCAGCACCGTACAGGCCATCTGCTTCAATTCTCGCCAAGACAGCAGTGGACACCTGGAGATGGCTAAACAGATTGTCCATGTCCGGGGCTGTCAACGCTGTGTCTTGGCAAAGAAGTGGAGGGAACGAGCAGCCCCCTGCTGCCGCTGGATAAACTTAGTTAGCTAGCTTGCTAATTGCAAATAATGTGCTTTCATGCAACACTGGCAAAGGTCACTGGAATAATTTGCCTTATTCTGATCATAGACTGTGATTCTGACCAGTTGTACGTTGGCAGAGCGCCACCTACTGTACTGGAGGTAGAGTTACCCCCGTCATTCTTCCCATTCTTCTCCCCTCGTGTCTACCATACCCAGGTTACTGCTGTGCATGTACACGCACTGAGTGAGAAAGAGAGCTGCTGTTGGCCAGTTAAGCCTAGTTAAGGTGCAAAGACCAGACACTGACCAGACATTGGGTAACGTGGGATAAGGGTTGAAAAGAGAAAGGTGAGCAACGTCATTCTGAGTTAAAGTGCCTCTTTCCCTCTGCGATAACAGCAGGCGAAGGCCTTTGATTGCTTCTGTGATCGTTTCCACTGTCCTTTTGTCTGTTTGTTTTTTTTCTTACACGTTCTTGCCTTTGCTGTACATTTCCTCAGAAAGAACTTAAAAGGGTAAAATGTCAGTCCTCAGGAAAAAGGCAAGCTGGTTCAGTTTCAATTTCAGCAGCAGTAGGGGATTTCAGAGGAAGCTGTAGCCTGGTCGTATCTGTGGGGGATTGTGGGGCAATGAGATTCCCACTAAAGCAATTTAGAGCTTTATCAGCACTAGCCAATCACTGTGGCCGCTGTGGAGCGCCGAGGACCATCCATCACGGCAGAGAGAGCAGGGCCTGGGACGTCTCTGTCACTAGATAATGCATTGTGAGGAGAGAAGGGGCCAAAACGTCTCAAGAGGATGGTGAATGTCCTCCACTGTCCTTAAACGACCCATCTTTTTTCAGTCTGATGTAAGGCGGCACTTGTACGGAGCAGCAAAGACAGAGACAAAGTGAAAAACAGTCCATAACAAACATCGAAAATACAGAACTTAGAAACTTTCAACTCTTCCAACACTCTAACAACCCTATACCCCCGCACGACCACTCCGCTCCCTGGGCACTAATCTTTTAGAAATTCCTAGGGTCAAAAAGATATCGGCAGGCCACCGTGTATTTTCTTATCGAGCACCATACCTCTGGAATAACTTTCCGTTATTTGTCAGAGAAGCCAGCTCTATCACCACTTTTAAATCAAAACTCAAAACATTTATTTTTTCCAAACATTATGGACCATTATTATGACTTCCTCTATCTTCTGTTTCTATCCTTGTACCACTTTTTATTTAACTTTTTTATATATATATATATACCCGCAATGATTTTAAATGTATTTTTTGTATTTTAATCCTAACTTTTTACTGAATTCCCTTTTGTACAGTGTTTTGAGACCATGTCTTATGGTGATATTGCACTTGAAATAAACTTGAATTGAATTGAACCATGTTTTTCTATAAGCCTCAGCCAAATGCCAGCATCACCGACAAGGCCTGAGCACTGAGAGCCAGAGGGCTCAATGTCCACCATCACCCAGTCTGGAGCAAATCCCAACACTCAGCCACTGGAACACTGGGTTTGATTAATGCCCTGACTCCTCCAACTGTTAACAAGTGAGAGAAATAGAGAGCCAGAGGATAACAACCCAAACAGAGAAGAAATAAATGAGCAGCGAATGGGTGTTTAGAAGAACACTTTTCTCATGAGGTTTTCCCCTGGCAAAAGCAGCCGCAGCAGCTGCCTTTAAACTGGAAGAGAGACCTGGCAATGGGATGTGAGGTTATATTCCACCTTTGACAGAAAGAATTGAGGCTCGACAAAAGGAAATCCACCACAGAGATTAGAGTGATACCATTTCAACTGAAATGAGGCTCTGCAGCATACATTTTTTTATGAATTCAATATGAGATAGGTAATATAATAGACCTGATCTAACAGCTAGTATATATATATTTTTATTGGCAATAACATCTGCCCCTATACAGTACGATGAAAGATACAAAAACAAGCCCTTTTTAATAAAAATGTCTATCAGATAGATGTTTTTTTTTTTTGTGCAAAGAAACTACGTTTAATCTTCAGCACCAGGTCCTCTGAAACCAAACAATGGGAGATAACCTTCACTTATCTAAATAATATAACAGATCTTTCTGAGAACAAACATTAGTATCAATACCTGAGACCAAGCATGAAATTGAAGTTTTGAAGACACATAGCTAAACCGTATCAAATCTACACATTGCCAAGACTGACTATAAAAGTATGGCATTGAATATTATCTTACAGCAGCAAACAATTGCTTGCTACTATTGTTAGTTTGTCATATCAATTTTGTGATTAGACCAAGGCGGACCACTTGGTAATCAGGATTGTGTTCCCCGAATGTGTATGTGAAATTTGGTGTTATTAGCCTATTTTCCCGTTTTTTCATTTGGGGAGATCTGTACATGTTGGATTGCTGTGTGTTGCTGTGTCCAACTTGGACTTTTGAAAGTTGAATGTCACCTCAGTCCACACTTTTATGTTCTTACAAAGTGATTTGGGACTGTTTCTGTGGTGGATTAGGATTAAATAATGGAAATGCTCTGGTAACATTTTCGAGCCAAGAAAAAACAGGTGTTCAGAGCACAATGCCATGGTTGTGCTGGGTTTTTTAAAATGACAAAGAAGGGTTTGATTTTGCCACGCTACAGACAATAAATCCAAGAAGATGCCATTTCATTAATGTGTTTGTTAGGCGCAGACATTGGTTTCTGTCTCTCTGATGGATATATTGGATTTCTCTCTGGCTGTCTGGGCGTGTCATCTTGAGGAAGACGGTCCACTGGTGTTATCTGCTCAAAGAGCTGCAGGATGTACTGTATGAAAAGGTGATATAATGATGGCTGTGTAATGGGTCCAGAAATGTACTTAACATACGACCAATAATGGTTTTTTTTTTTGAGGAAGTGTTAAAGTGACAACCCTCTTCACTGCTACTTGAAGAAAATTTGAGAGGAAATTGAGTGGTTTAGCAAATGGCCTACTGCATGTCTACGTCCAAGTGATGATTACCTGTAGGGAGCAAATGAGGAAAATAGCCACAAAGTCTGCAGGGCGAGACATTGGGGGTTGTTAAATGGGTTTAGAAATGAGAGGCAGCTGTAGTTTCCTGTTTCCTACCAACAGTGTAATGTGACCATGGCTGCTTTATTTCTATAACTTTTAACGTTTATATCATCCTGCCAATAGGGGAGTCAGATCAGAGAAGGCTTATATGTTAAAAAAAGAAGAAGAAAAACTTATACTATTTTGCAAAGCACACCTTAAACAGAGTGTGCTGCAAATATTAAATCAAGTGGTGTTCCAGTAGTTAACCACTATGACTTCATGTGTTTGACTTGGGGACCATTTCTACCCTCAACATCTGTCGGTGACTATTACAGACACAGTTAATTTCCATTCCTGGCTTGTGTGTCTGTCTTCGAATTAAACACTCCTCTTCCATGAAAAGATGAACTCCCCTTGTCTTGTACCCAGTAATGTGTCTTTGTTGATATATGCCGAGCAACTCTGCTCAGGATTGATGAACTTGGCATTCAAAGATGATGTTTCTCATTGGCCAAAGCTTTCTCTCTTAAAAGATTGCTTGACTTGTTTTCCTAGCAACCACATTATATTTGCTGGATACTCAGTGATGTGTGTAGGGGCTGTGACGATAACGGCATCACCGCAATACCGACGGGGACGTGACACTCCTGCGGTGATGACATCATCGCCGCATTTGATTTGATTTAGATTTTTTCTGCTGGTGAAAGTTACAGGACTGCATATGTCGTGTGATATGGAATAGAATGAACACAATAATCATTGTTTAGTTATCATCATTCACTGTCTTCTATCCTACGTTCAAGAGATTATGGAGAAAAAAAACTTAAGTTGCTCGTCACTTCAGATTTGTACAAGAGGATGGACAGTCCATTAATTATTCTTTTGTGTGTCCTATTATTATGAATTATTTCTAGGCGTAAGAACTTGTGATATCCACAGGTAACGTTCAATTGAATATATAAAACACAGACAGTAGAGAAGGGAAGGCCTCAGCCAGACATTTCTCCGCTCGGTTGCGGTTAACCGCCATACTGTGGCGTTACGTTGCTTCTTCACTGCGGTAAGAAAAAAAATCCATTCTGTCACAGTCCTATGTGTATAACGCACATCATGTGTACGGGTAGGCATCATGCAGTAGATTCAGGTGATCATGCTGTCACACCACGAGTAGGAGTTCACCAACTCTTATTTCACTTCCTCCTTAGATGTTCTATTTCTCTCTTTTGTTAGGTGACTGAGCTGTTCTCTGCAATTTTCTATGCCCCAGGGAATTCTCAGTCTCTCTCATGTTTCACCACCAGACTGGAGGCACTCCATAGGCAATTGTAGAGTGAAGAGTTCATGCACTCGTAATGAAAGACGCTGCTACCTCCTTTGGCCTTTGACTCAATCCTGAAACAACTGCCTAGCCTCTCAAAGTGAAATAAAATGCAGTGTTTCTTGCCTGACAGTGAGCTGTGCAGGATTCCCATGCACCTGACTAGTCCTGAAAGACGCTCTACCTTGGTTGACCCTCAGAGCAGGATGGGAAGGGAAAGTCATTTAGCATTGTGGCGCTCCACAGGATGACTCACTCCTCCTCTGCCAGAACCAGATGAAAGGGGAACTTCCCTTCTTTCTTCCTTCAGTGACTCCTGTCTCTCCACTCCTTTCTCAGTGTTGACGTTTCCACAGCATGATGAGCGCCTGGGTGATATTTATGTCCTGCTTCTTTTCCCCCTCCTGGCACAGTTTGACACATTTAAATAAAATAGAGAGATGGGCATAAAATGAGGTAAGAGCCAAAGGGTGAAAATGATGGCGGGGGAAAAGTAATCTGGAGGGATATTGTATTTCCAGTACTGTATGGCTGCATGAGGGTTTTATCGCTGGACAGGCCTCTGTGCTACAAAGCTGCTTCCAAGTCTCCAGTCTCATATTGAAGAGTGATGCTCTGCCTCTCAGTGTTGTTCACTCCATCATTCCTGTGGCAGGCAAGGTGCTGGTAGATACTTACAGATTTCTGTTCCATCTCCTAGGCTGGCACTGCACCAATACACATCTTCACCTATGCAAACACTGTTGCATTAAAACCATTTTTCTCCTGCACATAAATCTAGCAAATACAGCTGTGGATTTGAGTCCCATACAGACGTGCAAAAGCATAATGTACTTGTCAGACTAGATGTATGTCACACCCCTTGGTTTGATTCATCTAGCACACAGCCCACATTAACAGGGCTGAGGTTTAGCAAAGGGATGGTTAAAGCATTTGCTCATGAGACAAGACATCAGTCCCAGCCAGAGTTCTGGCATCACTTCTTTGGATGTTTACAGTCTCTATGAAATACTTCAACATACCCCTAGTCCTGGAGGTCTCCGGTTTTAGGTTTGCCGTTTGACCCAAAACACAGAGACAACACACACGGAGGCAGATAGCAGTCTGAGATGTTTATTTGAACAGTCTTAAATGTGCAAAGAGGGGAAGTTTGGCCAGTGTAGTTTCTGGATGGTAATGAAGCTCGAGACAGGCAGGCAGTGAGGAATCCAGGGCAGTACTGAGACTCGAAGCAGACAGGCTGAGAGAGTCCGGTCTTGACTCACCGAGGGAATCCAGTGGAGAGGTATGTGAGCAATGCCGTGAGGTAGTCGGCAGCACAGCAGTAAGCGGCAGAGCAACGCTTCAACAGGTCTCAGCGGGAAGGCAGCAAAGCAGGTCACACAGGTAAGTTGCAGGTAAGCAGCAGTTTCAGAGCGGGATCTGAACAAGGGACAACAGGCTTAAACGGAGTACAAGGAGTTCACAAGAATCTCTAGCAGGATACACAGAGCCAAGTTACCATATGAGTAGTTTAACGATCTGGCGCCGATGAGGTGAACAGCCTGGGTTGATATACTGCTGAAGTGAGTAATGGGATGAGCTGCAGCTGTGTGGAAACTGTGCAGGAGTGAATGGCCACGCCCCTTGAACTAGATCCTCAATAGCCACGCCTCTCGCTGCTTCAGGTGAAGACAAACACAACACAGACAGAAACACAGGGGAAAAGGGGAGAGAACAAACACACAGGAACGGGGAGAACACAGCCGACCCATAACATCTGGTTTCTGGGAAAACCCGGGGAAGATCAGAGTTTAGAGGCAACAGAGAAGCTGGAAAGATACATTCTATGTACTGTATAAAGATTTTAATTAAAGGATAATTTCACCTATACTGTATATAATTATACCTGTAACTTATTTTTTATAGTATAACAACAGCAAACAACTTTTGCTGAGATCTAGCCAATCATGCGGAACATATTTTCAGTAGGGGGTGGGCTGCCCAGAATACATGCAAACGTGTCAGTCAAACTCAGTAGCGGCAGGAACCTGACCCTGGGAAAGAGACTTCTACAAGATAAAAATTAAAATGTGTGTGACACGCTTACACCAAGGTTATTTTAGTTTTGCATGTTTCATTAGTTTTTATTTTTATTTCGTTTTGACTTTTTGTTTTCAAATTCAGTTTAGATTTACGTAGTTTTTAAAGCGGGTTAGCTAGTTTAGTTTTTATTTTTTGAAAATGCTTAGTTTTAGTTTAGTTTTTATTAGTTTTAGTTTAAGTCTTTTTTGTAATATGGGTTATTTGTCAGGGGCAAGATTCAAAAAGGTCAGAAAAAGTATTGTGTATTAATAATTCAATACAAACATCATACAATTTTATAAATATGTATTCACAATGTATTCAACAATAACACGGTACATAACATTTTTTTACATATGGTCATAAATATGTAGACAGTCTACACAAGACGCTGTGTTAAGTGCAAAATGTGTAAGTGACGTGTTCCAGGAAAAAACCTAAATAGCCAACAGACTAAAGAAGACATACATGAGTATTTTGAACTTTGGTTTGAGCAATGTGGCGAACTTTTTGAAGTCAATCGACTCACACAGTTGTGTAGACATCCTTGTATCAATCCACATATTAACCCACACTTATTCCCGCTTTTGGTGTTCCTGCGTATTTACTAACCAGCAGCTATCGGGTCTCCAGTGAAAGCCCTCCTGTAGTGTTCTCTGTCCTATGGTTGTCTCTGTCATGCTGCCTGGCCCTGTACCCATACATACATGCCCTGTACCGGGGTTAGCTTCTGTTTCGGAGAAAGGGGGCTTTGCGTTCTCCTTTATCTTGTTAAGGTAAGCTAGGTTAGCCTCCTTTTGCGCACATCTCAATCACACAATTCCCTGCAAGGCACTTGCTTTGTGTGTGGTCTAGACCTCTTTATCTGTAATGTGTCCTGAGATAACATCTGTTATGATTTGACACTATAAATAAAATAAAAATGTTAATTGAATAACACACGAAATATCCTTAAAAGTTTCGTGCTATTTGGGCTCTTACCATGAGATCATGTTGCAACAAAAGTTGAATCACATTTTTAGTGATCAAGGAGAGAAACTGCAATTTAGTAATCCGTCTCCCTGCCAGTGTGCAGTGTGTTTAAAAATAAAATACATTGTATTCAATGGGGGGGAGTTTTTTTACCCAGACATTTGAAAAAATAATAAATTTCAAAGCTGTAATTGCAATACCGCAATTCCGATACTGGCCCATGCCTGGTGAGGACCTAAGCTCTTCTGCCTTTGCACATTTGCGATGCAGCAACCAGATTACACAGGCACAGCAATGATGTTAGCTTTTAGACTGTGAGTCACTATGTCTGATGCCTCAGGACTTGCCGCATATTGATCACAGCTTCTAGTTCAGTGAACAAACACAGACACAAAACCAGAGCAGCCTATCACATTTCCATATCCACTCTAACATAATGGTGCCTATTGATTGCGCTCATCCTAACTGCTGCTAATAAATACCTTGTTGCTTCAGCTGCTGCAGTTTTTCCCTGAGCTTGCATCTCTCCGATATGGATCCCCAGTGCCGCGTGAATCCCCCATTTGCTCTAAGTAGGACCACCTGCCATTACTTTCTAATAAAGATTAAATATATAATATATAAGATCTTGGATAATGGCATCAAGGCGAATAGATGGATAATGATAATAGATGGTTTTAGAAGAGCAGAGCCATCAGCTAGTACTACAGGGAGGAAATCAGGAAATGAATAGCTGCTGTGTGTGTGTGTGTGTGTGTGTGTGTGTGTGTGTGTGTGCGCGTGCACACGCACGTGCGCAGCATTCTTGTCTTTCCTGGCAGTATTTGCAGTGTAGAACACAGAGACAGCAGGCTTTCTGGTTGGCTTCCATTTGTGTAATTATTTTTTTTTTCTTTTTTTACCCACCAGACAGGCCTTCACTCATTCAGAGTGTTGTGACATTTTGTTGCAGCAGCTTCCAGACAGCAGAGTGACTGACATTATTCTGAGCTGCCCACCTCACTGCCCTCTCTCTGTTAGCCCTTGTACAGTTCCCTTTGCTGATGCAGCGATGTCGATTAGGCCGCTTACTGTAGGTCACCTCAGTCATATATCTATATCATATAACTTTTGAACTTACACATGTTCCACCAAAACAAGTTCCTTCCAGTGGCACCGTGGCTCTGTCTGGCGCTTAGCGCCGCCCAAGACGAGGGGTGATTGAATGCAAAACCGATTTTATCTTCTCATAGTTGAATAATGACAGTTTAGTGGGTAACTAGGACATACATAGAACCTCAAAATCCTATTGACACTTCTTTCCTCTGCAAATCTCACAATTTGAAACTGCCTCTGAAAATGGGCAAATCTCAACGAGCCGCCTAGTTGACGTCAACTCAGCGGCTCCTCCTCATTTGGCTCTAGTCTCTACCTTTGTCACGCCCAAACATTTACATAGGCTACACCACTGATCTGAGGTCAGCTTAGTCTTCTGAATAGGTCGCGTAGATCTCAGAAATTGTATACTTTGTTAATCTGCTATTTTACCACTAAATTCACTTCTGAGACTTTTTTATGTGAGAAATCAACTGTGTAACCAATGTTACATACCCTATTAGGAGACCTTAAGGAACAGTGTAAAATACCCTATAAAATCACTTAATCACCCCTTTAAAGAAATGGCAATAAACCAGAGCACATTTTTCTCCCATCCTGGAATGTTGTGTTGACTCGCCAGACCTCCTTTGCAGCGCTGTGGAGGAAGGTCTGACAATGCAAGACTACCTCAGTCATAATGATCCAGTACTGCTTTATTCATTTATTAGACCAGAGTTCAACAGAAACAAATTGACATTCAATGATAGTGTTGTTTTTATAGCCATGCTAGCAGCTAAAATATCTCAGCAAATATTTGATGGACTGCCTTGACGTTTTGTACAGACATTGGTGGTTCCCCATCCTCGTGACTTTAGCTCTAGCGCCACTATAAAGTTGATGGTTGAGGTTTTCAGTGAAATTTCTTGACAACTGTTGGATGGATTGCCGTGAAAGTTGGTTCAGACATTTATGCCATCCTCAAGATGAATTTTATGTGGGTGTTATATTAATTGTGGGGATTCCCTGAGTTCATCTGATGCCATCATCATCATCACCACCATTACCTAGGTCACATGACGACACCTAAGCCAGCTACTTTCACTGATGAAGACTGAGATGTGGTTGACAGCTCAGTAAAAGCTAGTTAGGATACCTTTTGAGTTGGGTTTTTGTCACACAATTCCTGAGCTTTCCTCTTATCACAACACCTTGATTATTGTAAACTGCAGTGATTAGTATCTTTTTACGAGGGGCGGCATGTGGACATCAAATCAGAAGGAAAATCTTTTTTTGAAAATCTGGGTATTGTTGTGGTACGGTAAAAGTCAGTAGATAACCATACACAAGGCAGTCACTGGATTAGGAAAAAAGGGAAGGGAAACTATGATTTTTTTTCTTTCTTTATCCACCTATTGGGATGATGGTAGAAGGCTTGGAAAGAGGAGACTAAGATAAAGAAAGAAACATAAATAGATGAAATCAGAAAGAAAAACTGTGAAAATGAAGACAAAGCAAGTTCTTTGCTGGACTCCCGTCTTCCTTCAGAAAACAGGCTGTGATTTATGCTGAGCTCACGCATCAAGGGCTCCTGTCCCTTTGGCTGTTACCCATGAGCACTGGGGGCTGGACACCCATCCCATCCTGTTGCAAAGAGACACATCTTCTTATATTGTCGGGATGGAGGGCTAGGTGCTGCGTCCCAGCAGGATGGCAGAGGGGGAGGGACAATGTATGCAATTCCTGTCTGGCACGCAGTCTTGCTCTCTGTCTCTCTTGCTGTGTGTGTGTGTGTGTGTGTGTGTGTGTGTGTGTGTGTGTGTGTGTGTGCGTGCGTGCGTGCTACTATTGAGACTCTGCTCCCCACCTCTCTGAAAGTGAAAATCTGGCGAGGCAGCAGGCATAGGTAGAAAAAAACTGCAGTGCACTTGGATGTGATATAAGGTCAGCAGTACAGTATATGCACACACAGACACACACACACACACACACACACACACATATATATATATATATATATATATATACACACACACACACACACACACACCATAAATGGCTTTCAGCAGGTCTGTTGTAAAAGTCAAGCGATCCATTTTAGGCACATTACCCAAGCAACACCTCCGCCCGCGCGAAACACATTTAAAACAGACTCATTTATTTGAAATCAAAACATTCATTAATATAGTGTATAATAATTCTAACATTCATTATAATATAATAATTCTAACAAGTATGTATTTACAGTATTAATAATACCAGCAGGATGAATTTCAAGAGGTTACTCAGTTGGGAAGTTGGCAAAGCCACTGCTGCTGTAAAGTCACATATTAAAGTTGCAACATTTTAAAGGACTTCACTATAGCGGAATAATAATGCAAGTCAGTGAGCTGAGTCGTCTTCTTCCTGTCAAGTGAAGATATAGGTGATGAGTCCAGTGTTTTTACTTAGATGTATAGTATAGTACGTATGTGGGGTGGGCCCGGATTGTTCCTGGGTTCAAATCCACCAGCTGGCTGTGGCATTTCTGTGTGGAGTTAGCAAATGTTCCCATGTCTGTGGGTTTCCTCTGGGGTCTCCTCCCATAGTCCAAAGATGTGCAGGTCAAGTGAATTGGTTACTGTAAATTGCCTGTAAGTGTGAATGTGGTTGTCTGTTTATATATGTGTGTTAGTCCAGTCTGGAGTATAGAAAATGGATAGATTGATGAATGTATAAAAGAGTATGCACACTTACAGTATACAAAAGATACAGCATACACATTCTTGTTGACTGAAACAAGAAAAGGAGATATTTCACTATAATCTGATATTTAATACCTTGTTCTTCTCAGTCCTTCACATGCACAGAAGAAACCTTTGGTCACACCACAGTCTCCGCATTCCCAGTCTAAACAAAATGAGTGGCAATAGCCAAGACAGAGTTAGGAATGATCCTCTGTGATGCTGTGGGCTAAGTGGAAGCCTAAGCGTAGGTGCAGGGCGGAGGGAGTGTACAGCAGTGGGTGAAAGTAGGTGTAATCGCTGCTAAGTGTGAGAGCTGGTGGAGGGCCTGTTAAGGCTCCTGTGTGCACCTGATTCAGTAAAAACTCTGACAGTTGATCACAGGCGTAATTTATCCGAAAGGATTTTAAATTCATCCACTGTATGCTTAATTGTAGCTTTGCCAGCTAAGCAATTTCAACACAGGCTCTTCATTATTCCCAAAAGAAATTATATTTAATTCATTTTACAAGTGTCACCAATTTACATTCATAATCATTTCATCATATGGAAATGATATCATAACATTCATAAAAAATGCATGTTGGGTACGGTATTACAACTCCTAGCTACCATGTCTGTACAGTACAGTACAGTATCTGAATAGCATTAGTTGAAACCAATCTGCATTGCAGGATTGTGGCCACTAAAGTAGAAATCCATTGCAATAAATCTGTAATTAATTAACTCACATTAAGTTACATTTCTTAACTTACATGTTTAACTTATATTACATTAATATATGTGCATGTCTCTGCTTCTGTCACTCTACAACGTATAGCAACAGGGATTTAATCTCATGTCATTCAATGTCTTGCATGACAAAAGGCCTTTAATTCACAGGGTGGGATGTGTTTATGTCTCTTGTTTGTTTTGGAATAAATGGGATATAAAAGAACTACAGTCGGTGGTTACCATGAGATTACAGTAACCAACAATAAACAGGCAAAAGATAAACCACCACCTACAGAAACTACATCTTAAAAAAACTCCACGAAAAAGACACTGATTACATTGTTCCACTGAGGCGATCTCTTGGAAGTGCATTATAAATCACCAAAAATGAGGACGATATGATGAGAAAAGGAACTCACAGATTACCACTTTTACAGAGTAATGCCAGTGTTTTCAGTCTCTGTCTCTGCTGGTGTCTGCACACAGTCTATAAGAAGCAGGAGAAACCCATTGCATATTATGTATAGGCTAGTAGATTGATTGGGTGAAATAAAAACTATGTTTCTGTACAGTGGAAGTACAGTAATATATAAAAAGAATTACAATAAAAGTCAAAGGAAATAAAAGTACCATTGAAGTGTTTGTGCACGTGCATGTCCACCTGCTGTACACAGGCCTTAGAAGTTGCAGCGTGGTAACAATATCATAGGCAAAACAGCATTTTAGCACTTTAAAAACACCAATTGGAAGCACACTATGTATCCTTAAGCTGAGGTCAACGTTCCTTTGTTATTCTACATGGCTGCTTTATCTTAAGGAGATACTTTTTTACATAAAAAGCAGTATTACTTGTTACTGTTTTTCATGCACACACAGTCTCAATATTAAAAAGCTGTCCTATATTCCTCACATAAAAAACAAAAACACAGAGACCTGACGGATTACTGTTGGCATCCGTAGCTTAGATATAAAGATAGTCGGTGCTACAGCTCTTATCCAGAGGAAGTGGAGCTCAGCGGGGAGGCAGCCGGAGGCCAGAATGTAGAGGAGAGGAAAAGGGAGGATGTTATCAGTGTCTCCATCTGTGGAGGGTGGCACAAGAAAAGATGAGAGACACACCTTTCAATAACCTTCACCTTCCTCCTCTTGTTTTCACCTTCCTCCTCTTGTTCTTGCATGTGTTTGTGTTTATGCGGTCAGATGGCAGATAAAACGCTGGCTGAGCACTGTGTGGAAAGTTAGAGTGAGATGGGTGTAAACCGTGCTCTTAGTCATACATCGATCATGTTCTTCCCATTTGTTATAATTTTCAAGCACATAAGCATTTTCAGTTGTTCCATATGTTCCGTCTTTGGTTATTTATCACATATACTGTGTTTAATTTAATTTACATTTAAATCCTACCTACAATTAAACCAATCAAAAACAAACAACATAAATACATTCAATTGCTTGTCCTTATCAAATAGGTGTTGCTGCAAACTTTGTGATGTAACTTTTTGACATGACTGGGAAGAAAAGAGTGGTGTATACTGTGTTCAAAGATGGCGTCCCATTCATTCCAATGAAAGTTGCTCACAGGGCCTATAAAGTCTTTCAGGTGGCTTTCATGTGTTTGTGCCCAGGGAGCATGTACATTACAGCCCTTTGAAGCTGGATGACTTCCTGCTGACTCTCTGTGAATGGCATCAAAATAAATTACTGACACAGACTTTTTTCATATCATTCATAGGCCATTTAGTTTAGAATGATTAGCCTGTGTATGGTAAAAAGTATTTTTGGGCCAGTGGACCCGCAACTCCAACTGTGGCCACTAGGCCAAAATAGCTTCAAAGCCCAGCAACCAGCACTGCGAGAGCTTCCTATAGACCACACATTTTGACTTGACAGAGCAGGAAAAGAACAGGTGAAATCGGTTACTGATTGCTCAGTCCCATGAAATGTCCCAGTAAAGCTTGATATGGTTCTGCGGAGGCTCCACACTGTAGCCTACGTAAGTGGCCTGAAGTTTGTACTTGTGCGTTGGTGTGTGCGTCGATCTCTTTAAGAAAATAGCAGGGCCGGCATGTGTGTATGCGTGGGGAGCGTGTGGTAGAGCGGGTGAGAGAGTGACGGCGATTCGCTTCGGAGCGAGTACCGGAGAAACAAAGAAACAAAGTCAGAAATCTGTAGCAGGGAAAGTTAACCCTCTCCTTGATTTCATGTTGTTTATGGAGAAGGAGAACCTGGAAACGAGTAGGGGGAAATGCAACGCTACCAAGCCACAGCCGAGCGACATGCATCGCCGCGACATGTAGTTACATTTTTCAAGAGGAGCAGGTCAGGCTACGGTGTAGGCTACGGACCCGTAGGCTACGGCGTAGGGTTCGTGTCTCCAAGTACCTACAAACGTAGCCACGCCGTAGAGTTAACGCAGATACATAAATCATACTTTAGTCACACCAGTGAGCCAGCATGCACAATACCAGGACCCTGGAACTATAGGTCACCTAAATGGAACACAGTCATTCCTGCTACATCCCAGAATGCCTGAAAAATGTATATTTCATGCATTGGCTACCGTTGGGTGTGGCTAGTTTTTGCTGATGAAAAAATGAATATGACGAGGAAAGCTCTGTTGAGTTGCTTCACTGTTCGTACCGCTTCGACATATAGTGCTGATTCAGGTCAGTGGTCCATTCAGTGTGTTGCTGGCACAGTGTACAATGTTGAATTCAGTTCAGTGAAAAAAATCAAAGACACAATATACACAAGAGGATGTTCATATTCTATATCCTACAGCGGTTTCCTGCTGTAATGTCCACTTCCCCACACAGATCATTAAAGTTTCATCCCATCATATCTGCCTCAGTCAATGTAACTAATTCAGGAAGTGTTGGCCCAGTCAGTCATATTTTTCAGCAACAGTTGACCTTTGTCAGGCTGCAAGTGTTATGATGAGGAGACCTGTAGCTTAATAATGCTGGCTGACAGCCTTGTCATGTAAGTTTTGATTGGTCCCAGGAGGTGTGTCAAGACACTGACATGGAAAAGAGAAAAAAGCAATTGGGTTGTTAACATTCATGAGAAATGATCATGATGTCAAAGGGAGAGCATCAACTTGCCATCTCTCCAGACAGCCCTGATCTATTTGACTGGCTGTCTCTCTTCTATTCAGCCCTGTGATGTGTAAATCTATCTTATCTATCTATCTTATTTCTTTGCCTTTCCTTCCTTCCTTCCATTGAATGTTCCATATTTTTCAGGCTTTTCTACCTTGAAAACTGTCCAGTCCAAAATCAATCCAAGCATCATCCTCCTCCTTTGTCAACTTTTCTCAGCCAGTTTGCAGGGAGAGCTGAATCAGGCCACAATGCACGTATGAGCAATATAAATAGACAAAGTGTAAAAAAAGAATGCAGCCAACTGTATACCAATAACTACATCCACAAGAGACGTTTAGCACCATGACGCAGATCTCAAGGCCTGTTGTGAAATGCTAAGTGTTAGCGTATCCCTGCTTATCAGCCACCTGTCCATCCAGAATCCTCTGCTCAGCAGGCGGCCCAAAGCACCTGAGCTGCTGGCCGATCCTTCCCTACTGTTGTGACTGTGGGAAACATGTGACTGTTAGCTTTAATGGGCAGTCTAAATCACAGGCCTGTCACTTTGTGCCTTCATTCAGATTAATGTGCACCCCGACCGGCCAGGCATTAAGCCCCACAGGCCCTCTCAATGACACACCTCAGTGCTCTGTGGCTGTCTGCTGCGCACATGCCAAACAGAAATACACACTAAAACCCACACTGAGGCTTGTCATGCTCTCGCTAGGAATCACATGCCCTCACAACACACACACACACACACACACACACACACACACACACACACATCGTCACCAGGAAAAAGCCAATAAACCAGCACTCTGCAAACCAACCTTGGGAAGAGATGAAATGGAAAGAGTGAAACAATGGTATGGCAGGGAATCAGATGTATCTCAACTGTGGAGTTCTCCAAAAAAAACACATAGCTATAGCCTCGCTTACCTCATCTCACCCTCTGTCAGCCTTTAGTCAGCGGCTAAAACTCACTTCAAGATGGAGGCTCAATTCTTCATGATTGATATTGTTGGTTGGTATCCAGGAAATTTGAATTGAATCTTTGATATGAGACAAAACAGTATGATGTGAATTAGGGCTGCACAATATATAATTTTTTTTAATCGTCATTGGGATATCAACTGGCGCAATAAACACATCGCGAAAGGCTGCGACATATCGCAAAAGAGACTCAGATATTTTTTGTGTTAGTTGAAAGATCTCAGTAGAAAACTGCACTTTAAAATGTAATTATTGTTTTAATGGTGCAGAATACTGAAAGCAGCTGAACTGAGTACACTTTGTTTATTTATCGCAAGTAATAACCGCAATATTCAACAACTTTATCTCATATCGCATATTTTCCTCATATCGTGCAGCCCTAATGTGAATAATGTGTGTTTTTATGAGCTTTGGTGAAAAAAATAGAAGAAGCTGTCGAAGAATACAAACAAAGATTGGATCTAAACAACATAAGGAAGCATTAAAGTGGAAGTCTTAGCCCCTCTACTTTAATCAGACCCGTCGCCAGACCTCAGTCTTAAGGGCGGCATATGAAATACATGGGAGGGCACAATTATTATTAGCCTACAGTACGTATATTTATAATAATCGTATACTCTATTCTCGCAGCACGTAATCATCACGTTGAACATAACCAACAGCAATATGACCAGCTAGCCTATAGCCTACACCACATTACATAGAAGCAATGTTATGAATATCCATAAAACACTGGACTATACACATTAGATGTAACACCAGAAGCATCTCTCAAACATTGCATTTTAAAGCAGTCAACAGAGGGATATGCATTGCCATGAGATACACACACACGGACAGAGACTTTGAACCTACCGGTACTTTGAGTGGAGGCAGCGCTGTCCTCTCTCCAGTCCCTCCTGTCAGTTGAAGCTGCATGCTTATTTAAGCCCTTGCCTGTTTCAATTGCATGTTTCCAATCATTCAAAATCCCTTAATGGAGAAGGTCGCGTCCGATGATACAGATTTGAATTTCCTGCAGGCATAACAAAATGCGGAGTCCTTTTCCGCCGAGTACTCAAGCCAGTTCAAATACCAGCTAGAGGAAAATTATCGTTTTTTTGAACCAAACATTTTGACTGTTTGGCACAACCTGTTTGGGTTTGTCCGTGCCGAGGTCACTCACACCCACTGATTCAACAGGCAGTTGTGGCCCAAATGCTGCCCCAGTCGCAGTTGCACTTGACCTGCAGGTCTTGCCAGGCCCAGGGTCGGGCTCCACGGAGCTACTAGTATCAGGCTCAGACTGTCGTCCAGGGTCTCCTTCTCCAACTACAACATCAGGAGGCGTCGGTGTCGTATCCAATTTGGCAGAGGAGACTGTTGTTGGGCTTTTCAACCACTTACGGATATCCATGACGAACTGAAGCAGCGAGTAAGCCGGCAAAAACTCATCCAGCTTTCAAAAATGCGCGGTAACTGTTGAGCGGCTACACTGACTCGCAGTGTAGTTTCCCATCAATCAAACAAAATCACACCATTGTTTCTTTATATTTTTTATGTTTTAATGATAAAGAATGCAACATTAATGCAACACAAAATTAGCAACTATGATAATATAAAATTCAAATTAAAGTAATTTTTTTAAAAGTTCTGTGCCTCAAGTGGGGGGGGCACAAGCATGTTTGGGGGCGGACCCGGACCCCCTATGGCCCGCCCATAGCGACGGGTGTGACTTTAATACATCATCATTCCCTAAAAATACATTTTCAAAACCAAACTCTTGACTCCCAGAGTATCAACAGACACAGCCAATGCCCAAAAAATGCCTCATCCAAAAGAATCAGATGTTAGGTATTAATTCTTGGGTTTGACAATGAATTAGTGGCTCTTTTTATTTTCTTGGGACAAGTTCTGTAGTGCCACCAGATGTTGCCGTCTTTATAATCCTCATAAGTCACACTGGTGTCTACTCTGGTTTGCTTTCTCGGAGCTCAGAGCAATTCTCAACAGCATCCGGCTAATACTAATGAAAATAGTTTCATCATCTGTAGGAGAGGAGAGGGCAGAAGAGATATGAAAGGATGCTCTGCCCCCATTTGGTAGCAGACAGAAATGCAACATTCAGGAATGAGACCTCATATAGCACCAACACTCAGCCCTTTTTAACTTTTTAAATATTCCCTTTGAAGATACATGTAGTGCCATTCCCAAAATACACTAAACACTGCCTATGTGCAAAGTGTTTGATCACCCAATTCTACTTTATATGTCAGAGTACGTATTAAAGGCAGCACATCATTTCACCAGATTTGAATTAAAAACTCAGACTGTGAGACCTAAATGTGCCATATCATGCAGAAATATATGTGGGCCGAAGTCACCACATTACAAACAAATTACAAACAAAACAGTTAGTGGCAAGACATGCATTTCAGGGTTATGCAGTAAATAGCAATATGTAATGTAAAAAGGGAAGAACTTGATATTTAGCATGAGCGTTGAGGGCCACCGTGGCTGATAAGATTAACAGTTATACCTATGAAAGTCAAACTTTCTCAAAAGAAAAGCAAAAATACCACAACATACCAGAATGCTTAGCAACAACATTTCCAAAACAACTTTTACAAGGGTTTCAAGGATTGTTACTTTAAATCCTTGTGGACCTGTCAATTTAATACTTGTCCAGCACCAGTGGAAAAAGGGGAATATAATGTTCAACTTATAACAATTTAACAACTTATAACTCGGTTGTGTCCCGACTGCGACTCCAAATTTATTCTAGCACCAAGAAAGCCAAACAAATAGACAAGCAGTAAAGTTTTACAACCTGACTTTACGTAGTTGCTGAGACTGATCTAGGTCGTCGGTGACTTACGCGCGCAGAAAATCGGCGAAGATAATTATTATAATTAATAATTACCTCTGAAGAGTCCAGTTTTTGTAATATTCTGTGTCCTCCTTGGCTACTAGCAACTGCGTGGAAGAGAGGGGTGGGGGGGGTGCGCGATCAACTGAAGGTTTGTATCATGTGGATGTGCCGTCAGTTTTGTCATCACTAAGAATTCCTTATGGGGGCGACAGAAACTACGCACTATAGCTAGTTAGTCTGAAGTCTAGAGTGATTTCAGTGTTTGTATATTTACAGTATATTTTCATCACTTTGAAGCTACTCTAATCAATATATGATCAAATTAATATCTATAATGCAAAAATGTCACTCTTAGTGACAAACCACAAAGAAATATCCGACTCGTTATTAGCGTCCTTCAATATTTTAGACCTTTTCTCTATATGACTAAGTTGTTTAGACCCGTTGACTTCCAATAGCACTAGACAAAAATGAAAAAGAAAGTCTCTAATATTGCAAACAAAAAAACACTGGGATAAGTGTTCTCTTTCAGTAAACTGAAATAGTCCTTCAAACAGCCTTTTTCTATGAACAAATCACTGCCACTTTCCCTCCTACTTCTCTTCACTGATGGGAGACCCCTCACATAGTAACAGAACAGTGCTTGATTTCTATGGCATTGTTAAAGGAGTAATCACTGTTGCATTTGCCACTCTATGAATTGGCCTCCCTTGGTTAGGCTCTCTTATAATTTCCACAACCACTGGTTGAGAACAGCTCTGTATTAGAGTGGTGAGTCATATGTCACTGGCCGCCGGAATTCCGCCTCCTCCACTTTGTGCTATACATTTACCTCTCGCTGTTACACTGTCAAAGTCTATTGTCATTCTGCTGCTGACAGGTGAAACTGATATGTTGCCTACATGCTGGTTTCAGAGCTGTGTGTGTGTGTGTGTGTGTGTGTGTGTTGGAGAGGAGGTAAAAAGTCAGGGTTTAACGTGTATTACATTGCAATTACTGTCATTCATCTCCTTTTAATCACTTTTTTTTTCTATTTTACGTAAGTCATGTTCCATCTCAGGATGATGTATGGAAAATTCTACAACAAAACAAGTACATCGAAGGGTTTTCTTCACCTTTCCCTGAGTGCACAGTGAGTAAAACAACAAACCAGACAAATTATTAGCTGTTTTTAATGTGTACTGAACTCTTTCATAGCAATGCCATGGGCCAGGCCCAACCCTCGAGACTTAATTAGATTAATGGAAGAGATGGAGAGGATCTAATGACCTATCTCCCTGCATCACTGGACAGAGGAAAGATGGAGAGGCATGAAAAAGTGCATCGCCATTCCACTGCTTCCTCCTCCACTCATCCTCGCCTCTCTGCCCCAGACAAGTCAATGGTCCTTGAGAGCGCTCGGAGATACATTACACGAAGCCCACGGCTAAGTCAAGCCCCGTCTGCATCACTGTGGCATTTCGTTGTTCTTTCCCCAGCGTGACAAGAGGAATGGAAGACCAGAATATGGGCTGAGTGGGTGGGCGATAGTGGTGTAATTTTATTCTTAACGGCAAGCGAACGTATGAGTGTCTGAGATAAGGGCTAAATGAAAAAAGGAAAATATGCAAAGATAATGGCAATGACAATGGAGAGAGATTTATGGGCGGAAATACCCATACTTATAGTTTCCCTTATACATGTATCATGCTGATTATGAAATTGGCTTAATGTATTTATGATGTGGAGTCTCTATACTGTGAATCGCTGTTAGGCTGTGCAGTATATAGTGCTGATATGTACTGGTAGACTGCTACAAAGACAAAACATGTAGGAAAACATTCTGCTCAACGCTGGCCACTGGTGTTGCTATAAAGCAGTGCTTTGATGATTGGTTCCCCATTACTTTCTAAGACATTTGAATGGCATACTATGCTATGACTTTTTATGACATCTTTGTGGCATGCTATAGGCCTACTATGACTTGTTTTATGAAAATGTTTATGGTATACTGACTTTTTATGTCTATTTTATGGCATGCTATACTATGACTTTTATGGCATACTATATTGTGAAAAAGACAAATATGCCTGCAAGTCAGCTCACATAGCTCAGGGTGACAAGAGAATGATTCTAAGACAGAAGGTTGAATGTTATGGGGTGCAATATATGTTGAGATCCAATAAACAAAGTGACATAGACAAATATGGAGTAAACATAAACCTGTTTATTAGGTCATACAGTTCAGGGTGATAAGATGATGATTGGAAGAGAGAAGGTTGTGTGTTCAAATATTGTGGGTTGCAAAGAGTTTTGAGGACTATTTCCAGGAAAGGACTTTTTATGACTTTTTTCGACATACTATGACTTTTTTTATGATGATTCAAATAGACGAAGAGAAAAGCTCTTAGTGTACATGGGACTGGTAGTCTTACCGTAGTGTTCCTTCCTGGAGACATACTACTGTGACTTTTTTGTGAACAAATGTGTTGCAGTAAGTTTTGAGGTCCGAGTGAAAAAGACAAATATGCCTAAAACAGAGTCCTGCAAGTCAGGTCAGATAGCATTCTTTTTTCGACGTACTATTACTAGTATACTATGGCTTTTTATGACTTTTTTCATCATACTATACTGTGACTTTTTTCAACATACTATATTATGAGTTTTTAGGCCACACTGTACTATGACTTTTTATGACATATAATACTATGACTTTTTATGTCATACTATACTATTAGTTTTTATGACACACTATACTATGACTTTTTATGGTATACTGTACTATGAGTTTTTTGTGACAATACTATGATTTTTTTTTTATGGCATACTTTACTATGACGTTTTGTCATACTATACTATTATTTTTTATTTTTATTTAATTGAATTGAATTTTATGACATACTATAGGCTACTATGACTTTTTATGACATACTGTACTATGAGTTCACTGTACTGTGACTTTTTATAACATACTGTACTATGACTTTACTGTACTATGACTTTTTGTTACTTTTTTATGACATACAATATTGTGACTTTTTATGACAAACTGTACAATGAGTTCGCTGTACTATGACTTTTTGTGGCTTTTGTATGACATACAGTACTATAGTATGACATACTGTACTATACTATGCCTTTTATGACATACTGCACTATGAGTTTACTGTACTACGAGTTTTTGTTACTTTTTGTTATATACAATACTATGACTTTTTAATGGCATACTTATGCTATGATGTTTGTCATACTATACCATTACTTTTTATGGCCTACTATACTGAGTTCACTGTACTATGAGTTTTTGTGACTTTTTTTGAATTTTGAATGACATTCTGTACTATGACTTTTTATGACATATTGTACTATGAGTTTATTGTACTGACATACTATACTATTATGACTTTGTATGACTTTCTTATGACTTTTTTATGTCTATGAATGTTTATGACATACTGTCACATCAGCCATGTGTAAATAACAAAGTTCCTGTCTGCATTTAGTACTCATACACCTTCTGGATCCTTTTTCATTAACCCTCTGAGGTTCAAGCCATTTTTCCCCATCTTTGGTTCGTCTGGTCTCATTGTGTAATAATGCTTATATAATCTCAACCCTGTGATGCACAATCAAGTTACATAATTTCTTTAAGGGCTATCAGGATATGCATGCTGCAGGGACATGCAGAAGAAAAGATGAAATGTCATAGAAATGTATTGAAATCGCACAGAGAACAATAATGGACCAGACTTTTGGCTTTTGAAAAGTGTTCTTCTAGGTGTTGGCAATCAGCGGAAACAGAAATAAACTCTTGTAACCAACAAAAATATAAAACTATTTAGGTTTTTTTCCCCAGAAAAGTCCAAATGCTTTTATACAAAAATGTTAGTTGTGTCATCTCAAATTCATTTTCTGCCAGCTATCAGACATCATTACGCCAAATCACACTAATTTCAGCCTAGCGGTCCTCCTGGCCTGTCTGTGTCTATTTCCCCAATACACATACACTGAATGAAGTCCCTCCAGCTAGGAGTTTCTATTGGCTGACTAAACGCCACTTTCAGCTGACAAACTGCATGTGATTAGTTCATAGACCCGTCAGTCAGCGCCATCTTGGATACTGAACGAATGGAGCAGAGTATTATTATTTTCATACATTACGATGACTAAACAGCCGTTCACGTTCACATGTATTTATCGCTTTGGAATTACTCGTGCAAAGTCTCTGAAAAGTCCCTGTCTTCCAGGCCAGATTACTAAGCTTCTGGAAGGGCTACAAAGACACCAAACAAATTTCCTGAGGCATGGTTGATGGCCTACAATTGTCAAGTCAAGTAAGTCTCTACACTTTATTGATCTGGAGATATTAAATAAGACATATGAAGTATGTTTTTCTGTCGCGGGCGCCAGCGCTGACCTCAGAGGACTTCATTAATACAAGCTACCAGATTTATATCCAGATGAATGAAGGGTGATTTTCAAAATTATATATTTCTTTTTGAACTGAATAAAAGGGTGACAGGGGTTTGTGTTAAATAAGATGAAAAAGAGACGAGAGACTGGGAAAGGATATCACACATTTTATTGGAAAATGTCAGAGAGCACGTACCCGTTACAATAAAGTATGCAAAGTAGATCACATAATGAAGTTTGAGGTGAATGATTCGCTACAATGAAGCAAAGCCTATCCACTTTTTTACCCCCCCTCCAATCTAGCATGCGATAATTTAATGTATCAATCCAAAATCATATTTCCTCAGAGTTGGAATTCATATGTGGGGTGTAAATCGGACTTGCCTTTACCTGCAGATTAAAATGACATTGATATCAGTAGGTGCGAGATTGAGTTCCATGAATGAAAGAGGAATAAAAACCCTATCTGCATGGTGTGGTGGAACACAATTAGTTATTTAACAAGGATTTGGAAAAATGCATTGATGCTCAGATGGATAAGGCTAATGCACCCTTTTCAATGCAATGGTAAGGCATTTCAATATGTTAATTACATTTTTAGGTTCATGCTGATACTTTAAAATCCATCCTGACTCTATGGTTGGTAGACACAGCAGTAAAGTGTGAAGTCTGAAGCCAACTTTGGGGTAAGTTATGCATACTTGTGTACCAGTGTAGCTACATCTACACCAGTCACACAGTACATAAAATCATTTTATGGGGTTTACAGCACTGAAATAGGTTAAACACTACAGATCAGATCAGATCAAAAACTACAGCATGACTTCATGTTTAGGATATTGCACAAGTGTAACAAATGAAAGTTTCCTGATTCCGGTCAAGCCCAGTTCTAGTTCTTAAACTGAGATTCAGTGAGTATTTGTCATATTCACTGATTTCCAAGACATAAATGGGCACCAGAAACAAAAGGAGCTGGGTTATTGCTTCTGAATTTGGATAAAAGAGCGCCATCTACAACAAAAAGTCCAAGAGGTCTAAAAGTTCAATGAAAAGTATAAACACTATAACTTTATATTGAAAGGCATTACTGAAGCACAGCGATGACCAGTAATCAACAAGTTCACTTGGGGATGACACATTACAGCAACACAGGGCTCTGAGTTGGCAACAGGATGAAGAGAATGGGTGCGTATTTCACTAAAACATGGGCTCATATTACAGCTAAAAGTAGTGACACCTAAACCGGCAACATACAGTAAATACTAAATTATGATAATTTTGAACGCATCCCATTCACAGACCTACAAAACATTTGTGAACAATAGAAGTGCAGTTGTTTTCCCATTATTGCTATGCTCTTGACACATTGCAGTCTGACAGAGAGGCAGAATAAAGCAATATTTTAAAAATCATATCCTACTGTAAACATGGAACAAGGCAGAGTTACAGTATCATTTGAAATATTGACAACGAAATATGGAGGCTGGCTGTGAATTGAAAGCATCAAAGGTAATAGGCAAGGACTTGAGTCTTAAAGGGATTGTTCGGATTTTTTGAAGTGGGGTCGTATGAGGTACTTATCATTGGTCAGTGTACTACCTGAGTAGATGGTGGTCAGCACACCCCCAGTTTGGAGTAGCAGACAGGAGTACAGACACGGAAGCTAAGAAATGTACTGCTATGGACGGGGGAAGCAGCAAAACGTTAAAAAAGGGCTGTCTGAGGGCAGGGAAAAGCTGTGATAATATTCTAAATATAGTGTACATTTAAACTGATATTGATGTTTTTTAGGTGGCAATTTTTTAAAGTAGCTAAATTACTAAAAACTGGGAGGCCTGCCACCTGTACTAATGTCATACACTGACTATGGATAAGTACCTCACACAACCCCACTTTAAAGAATCTGAACAATCCCTATAATGGGTTAGACCTTCAGACAGGACAGCAGAACCAGTTTGAAACATTTTATGACAATTGAATGAACCATGCTGCGCAGGTAATCTGGTAGGCCAAAATATTATAGGTTTTGTTCCATGATAACAAATATTTCAAGTCTGACTAAAAGGATAAAAACATTTCACAGAACCAAGCTATCTCTGCCAAACTCCACTTTCAAAAAGGTAGATAACTGTTAAGACACTTAATCCATGAAATAGCAAAACCTGCAATACAGGTCACTTAATCAGGCCATGACATAATATATACATAACTTCTTTCTATGATATTCTACACACTCTTCTGGCCTTTTAATTGTTCTCTCACATCTTTGCAAGTAACATTTGCAAACCGAGATTATCAACATGCAATAGCAACCATTCAGCAGTAACTAAACAACAGTGATGCGAACAGCAGCCTATGACTGTGGAGTCAAATATATACTTTTATACTTTAAAACAGAAAAGGCTAGGAATGAAAGAATCAGCCTAGCCATGTCACAATTCACAAACGCATGCTAGATATGTGAAATCAAATGCAGGAGATCAACTCTGTGGCCTCGCACTCACTTAGACTTTAAAATGTTGGAACTGTGTCAGTCTTTTAACACCAGGAGATGTACTGCAGGATTTGACTGCAGATGTGCAAACTAAATGACGGACACACACACATTCGCAGCAGCTGAAAATCTGTGAAATACATGACCACGAAAATGCTTCACTGGGTAAAACACTTCAAAAATTCTGGCATGTGCGAGGCCAATGATTACAGTGTTCTGTCTCCTACTTTACTGCGTGTTTCTGTTGTTTGTGTTTGTGTTTGTGTGTGTGTGTGTGTATGTGTGTGTATGTGTGTGTATGTGTGTATGTGTGTATGTGTATATGTGTATCAGGGGCATCACTTCTCCTGCAGCAGGGCGGGGATGTTGATGTTCCAGCCGATGGCCTGTCTGTCGAAACCGCAGGTGAACAGGTTGCACGACTGGTTCTCTTCATTCCACGCTGTACAACACACCATTCGCCTGTGACCCTGCACACAGACATTTAAAATGTTAGTTTTAATGATGCTGACTGACTGATCAAACACACACACCTTCATGTCCTTTCTTACCATTCTGTTGCTGCGTGGAAGTCTGGCCAGCCTCACTCCACTCATGTCAAACAGTCGCACTTGACGATTGTCGTGTGGCAGCGCGATGATCCTCTGGTTGGCAGAGACGCTTATCCTGAAAGATTAGATAAAGTTCACTTTGAATCTGGATCACATTTTGTTTAATACTCCTAGATAAACTCTACTAAGCTCTCCTGGACAACTGCAGTCGGGACTTTTATTCTACAGTATGTCACATTTTGAATGATTTGGTAACAGGATGGTGTACAATTACGCACTAGATTTACAGAAAAATCTCAAGCACAAATTCACTTTCTAGTCTCCATGTGCATCAATAGTCCAACGCTGACATCTGCTGCCCCTGGACACTAGCATTCAGAATAAATACTGACAATTGTTAATGGAGACATTTTCAGCACAATGCTAGTAGTTCTAGCATTGGACTACTGTATAGAGACAGAGAGCATCACGTCATATGCTGAAAGCCACACCCACCGTAGGGGAAAACAATTGGCGCCACAATGTACACAACAACTAAGGGCTGAAACCCTAACAAAGTGCCTGTAGCTAGCTTAAAAACAACAGATTTAAGCATGTCAAAGGATTATTTTAGCAACCTATGTCTACCAGAGAGGACAAGTTAGCTGTTAGTAAGCTTATGTTAGCAAGCTAAGACACTTCAATTCAATTTTATTTATAGTATCAAATATCAGAGTTATCTCAAGACACTTTACAGATAGAGTAGGTCTAGACCACACTCTATAATTTACAAAGACCCAACAATTCCAAGCATTTAGTACAACAGTGGCGAGGAAAAACTTCCTTTTAGGCAGAAACCTCGGACAGACCCAGGCTCTTGCAAACATAATACTATAGCTTTCTGATTTATCTACATTCCACTATAACGCAAGTTGCATACTGTGTACAAAATGCTTTAGCTTAACTTACAGAAATATAGTTAGCCTAAAACTGACATTTGGATATTTGACTCTGTAACTAAATGCTTGCTGCACACGTAACGTTGGGCATAACGTTAGGTTAGTGTGAGGATCCCACAGTCTCATTCTTCCTGCTGATTCCTCACGTCTGTATCCACTTTTGTTTTTTATAAAAGCTCAGTTTTTCAGTTTGGCAGCTTAGTTATGACATCTTTACCTGACTTGCATCCCACCACACAGCACCTTTTAGGCATTTTTCTGTTGTTTGCTAGCAGACTGAATTGACGAGGAGGCACCTTCACGCTATACAAAGTCGATGGAGGGCTGTTTTCCCACCGATGGAGGCGGGACTTAAATGCGCTCTGTCTCTATGCAGGACAGGACAGCTGATAGTGGGGACTCACTGATCATAAACCCTAAAGGGAGACAGTGGGCTTTAAAATTAGCACAGCAGCCTGGCCACGACGCCAACAATAATCCTCTCCTTTATTAACGAGCTGTATTTTTCCAACTTTTTTTACCTAACTTTTTTTAAAAAAAGTATTTCAAGGAATTACATTTTTTTATCAGAAGTTTAAAACAGCATTTTAATATTGATTATCTGCCAATATTTTGGCTACCGTAAGCCCACATCAAAATAAGTAAAGCATTTTTTTGAGCCCCAGTTTTTCTTTTGTTTACCTTGGAGCAAAACTATCTAACCTCAAAGTCCATTTAGTAGTTGACCTGGAGCTTTCATTCCTATCACATGATCATGAGCAACAAACAGTTGTCATGTTGTTGTAGATGTTCAAATTTCCAAACAAATGCGCAATTACGCACCTACAGAGCCTGGCTCTCAGCCAGTTGCGTCCCTTCTTTCACCTACCTGTTCACAGCTGAGTCAGTGCGGATGGTTGCTATAGGCGATCTCATGTTCTTCAAATCCCACACCTTGACGGTGCGATCGTCACTCCCTGAAACCACATTGTCACCCACTGTGAACACTGCTGACGTCACCGTGCTACAAAAGATGGACAAACAGACACACACACAAAGAGAGGCCAGTTGTTACACAGAGAATGTAAAACGTGTTCAAACTGATTCACACTGTACTCCACAATCCAATTTAAGTACAGTGACGAAGGTTGATAGGACCGTACAGCCAAAGTACCTCAAGTTCTCCCTGTTAAGGAGTTTTAAATATTTTAAGTATTAAGAAAGTTTCAGGAGTGAATATTATTTATAGTCAGTCTAGTCACCCTTGCCCACAGATGCTAGAATTACTCACACACCTGAAAGATAAGACAGACCCACACATGCGTCACAGACAGTGATATGTCAGGAATCCTTATGAGCATTGACACTAGAACTTAGAGAGGATGTATCAGGTACAACTTTAGAAAGTTAACACGGTGTCGTTCGTAATTTAAAATGTGATTCTCCATTTTAAAACATTACAAGGTATCACCTTCACACTGGAGCAAAAATGTATGGAGGCAGGATCACACTCGTGCTGCGTTCAGCTAAAAAAAACATGATGGGTTACATAAATAATGACTGCGTTTTGAGTTGTCAAGACGGCGTGAAAGACGCTTTTCGCTTTGCTCTCTAATCTCAGATCACCAATTTGTAATCCTATTTGGCCGTTTCTTTTTCTCTTTTATTACAATCTGGATATATGTTTTACTGTTATGGAAAGTAGCCCGCCCAGCTCCAAGTGACAGTGTGGCAGTGACAAAGATTGAGAAAAAGAAGAAAAAAAAAGAAAAACTCTGGCACTCACAGATAAGTAATCTTCTTATTTAATGTGGGTTTGTTTTCTTCCATATACAAATGCATATTTTTTTTTTTTCATATCACAATTTCTATTTTTTGAGTTGAGTTCATTAATTGAGCTTTTATTAGGGGAGCCATGGCAACTGCAAACATACCCCTGGTTGGAAAATCCCTGTTAATAGACCATTTTGGGCAATGCTGTAGATAAATTAGCAGGGCTGATTTATGGCAATAATGGATTAACTTATTTTGACTTTTACAGATGATCCAAGTCGTCCACTCCTTGTTCAAACAATCAGCACTAAACCTCAATTTGCATTGGAAGCAACTGAAAGCTGAGAGCAACTGTACTGTACAAGCATTACATATATAGGCAACTTAATATTCAAGATATGGAAGTATCTATATATGATGTGTCTATATAGTATGGTTTAAGAACCTGCATGAGGTCTTTGGCACATGTTAATATTATCCAAACAGTAAATGGTATCCCATTTACTTATTTCTGGCTGCCTGTTATTGCTTAAGGTCTAATGGCAGCTGGAAAATCGGAATTTTGCTAACCTCCAGTAGTTGAAGTTCTGACCATTGCTGTGGTCAGTATGCGATGACAGCGCTGTAGTTGTAGTTACAGGCGTGTGAAAAAGCACAACTACGATCACATCCATCTTCGATGCTTGAAACAGAAGCCAACTGTCCTCCGAAAGAGGACGGTTTAAAAAAAGAAAAAAAAAACACTTTAAAAAGATGTTACTCTTTAAGTCTAATGCGGGCGGGATTTCAGCCTTTATACCAGGAGATAACTGATAAAAAAAGATAATGATGCCAAATACACAATATATTTTGCTACATCATATCATCAGCTATGTTGGGCACAATGGAGGAAGAAAGGTTCTATATATGCATATGACATCCCCCTCCTCCCACGCCCTTTATCCAACCAGCCGTGATGCATTGCTCCACATGATAGCACTACAGTCAGGCCTAGCCATTCATTTAACAGACCTTTAATACTTCCAATCTATTACTGTATGTCAGTCGCTCCTGTGAGGGATTTTTTCTTCTCTCCTTCCTTTTGTGCTTGTTCAATCGTGGAGGGAAGTTTAAGAAAAGAAAAAAAGCTCAGATTCTTGATTAAGATTAGGTTGAGCAGTGTCCCTTTACGCACATGCATTGTCTAGAGTTCCACATCTAGTTTTTCTTTCTAAAACTGGCTTCCCTCCTAATTCAAATTGACGTGGCATTAAGGGCTAATTAGGGGACTAAACTTTGTCCTATTAGAGGGGCCGAGGCTCAATGAAACTTCTGTATCGTTACAGGCACCTTCTCACATTGCAGGGTACAGCCCACCTGGGAATACGAGAGAGAGAGAGAGAGAGAGAGAGAGAGAGAGAGAGAGAGAGAGAGAGAGAGAGAGAGAGAGAGAGAGAGAGAGAGAGAGAAGCTGTGCTAGGTGGGAGGTGTGTGGGGAGTGTAATCAGACAGGGTAATTGATTAAAAGGTTGATTAAGGTTAAAGGATTTTTAGAATGGGTGGTGAGGAGGGAGGGAAGTGTTCAGTGGAACTTAATGGCATCTCTGCAGTATGTCTGACAGCCAAGGGCAAGACTCCCTGTGAATGGCGACTTAGGGAGTTGGAAAGGAAGAGAAAGAGACATACAGAGTAGGGCTGAAACGATTCCTCGAATAACTCGAATAATTCCATTACAAAAAATCATCGATGCAAAATTCTTTGCCTCAAAGCTTCGTTAAATCAATGTAATTAAGGTTGTACGGCTCACTGTGTTTCCTCACGGAGGATAATTACTAGCGCACACAACAGGTTGACGCTTCTGTGGACACAAGACCATTTATATACTGTCTATGCACGAGACTGACGGCCCAGATTATAAATGAAGGAAGACGAAAGCGAGGGTCTAAGAGAAGAGACAGGTGAGAGAAAACGACAGAAAGTGTGGGATCATTTTAAGCTGCAAACATGCTGCTACATCATCTCTGTAGAAAACATCCAGGCTACTCATCCATTCCACGGAGCGAACCCGACACAAGGTAGCTAACTAACGTCTGCTGCTCTCATCCACCGCGCGCTGTTTTACACAACTAGCCTACAGCACGCTACTCTGCAAATAGCCATGTTTTACCAACAAGCTAAAACGAGAGCTGTCGGTTTGTAGTCTAACTGTTTATTAGTTTGCTACTAATCTTTGGAAACTTAGCTGCTGCCGGAGACAAACCGGCTCCTCCCCCCAGCATGGCCACTTAATATGCACGTGAATGACGTCATCATGCCGGTGATGTCTGCAATCTTTATTCTTTCTCCTCACTCAGTATTAGGCTTCTGAAAATGTGTACCCCAGAACAGTGTAGTTGAGTAGCCCTGCCGTAAGCTTTGTACAGTCACATTTACCTGGGCTTAGTGAACAGCTCTTTTGCATATCCAGTGCAACGAGCCAGAGGCAAGAAGGGGAAGGGGGTGAAAATTGGGCCACCAAAAATGTACTTGGAATTTGGCAATAAAATTTTTTGCTTTTTCAACATTATTATTGTGTAGTACACAGCAATAATAAATATTTACTATTGCTGTTTACTAAGTATTTCTTATTTGATTAATCGATGGAATAATCGGTAGAATAATCAATTACTAAAATAATCAATAGCTGCAGCCCTAATACAGAGCACATCATGGGACCTCTCTACAGTCGGGGAAGTTAAGGTGAGCTGAATGAATTCCTAACCATAAAGCCCATGAGGTGGCGCATTAACAGAGTTAATAAACTTTCATAAACCTTCAGCCATGAGAGATTAGCATGCATTTTATCTATACTGGCTTATACTGAACAGCAGAGGGTTTATCATGCTGCTCTTGACAAATGTTTTTAAGGGTTTCAGAAAATGTACTAATTCATTGAGACTTTGACAAATATCCAACAAGGGACAAACAGCACATCTCAGTGTAATTTAAAGAAACACTGGAACCAACAATGAAGCAAAACAAAAAGAGATTGCAGGCAATGACCACCAACTCATCACAGTAGGACTGTGTTTTGTTGCGTGACTTTATGCCACATTTCCTGCCTGGATGTCATTTCTTTACCCACCAGCACATCTCCATCATGCATAAATCTGCTAGCTTAGCTGAAGTATTTGTTCTGGCACTGTGATATATGAATTTATGAAGGAATATTACAATGTACTCATTTGTAAGTGGATGAGCGTGTAAGCCAAATGCCTAAAAAGGTCAAATTTAAAACAATTCAGGTACAGACGACTAAGAGGTTTTAGAACGCTCTGTTATTTTGCTGTGCTGCAAAACTGACAGTTGCTGAGAACCTGGTAAGAGCTGGTGTATTCCTCCAGAGACACCCCCCACCCGCTCTCACACAGATGTGCATTTTCTATCAACCACAATCAAATGTCTCCGAAAGCCACTGATGGCAGGAGAGACAAACGTGACATGGCATTCCGTTTGTAGAGCAAGTCTGCTGTCACTTCTCGTTTGCTCTCGGCTGTTTTGTTAGCTCAAGTACAGTTGTCATTAATCTGCAATTATGGCGGTATGGTGGGATAGGGGCTGTATGCTGCACTTTTAGCTGCCGCGGTTCACTGTCAGGAAGCGTTAGCTGTAATTACCAGTGAAGACTGTGGAAACGAGAGGCTGTCTCGCCTCCAGCTCTCAACCTCTGCTGCCTATTACACCATTCACACTCTCCTCTCCTCTGCTGTTTCCACAGGAGGGAAGTGGAGATTGTGCCATTTATGCCACGTCACTGTGCCATATTGGAGATTCTGGAAAATTAGCAAGAGAAATGGCAGGGAGACAGCAACCTGCTACTGTTGTAGGATCGGATTAAAACAAAAATGCTCACAAGTTAAAGGAAAGTGGAAAATGCATAGCCACGAGTAAACCGTAAATTTGGGTGACTGTTGATGTGACCTTTGACGATGGGACACCAAACAAAAACACACGTACAGTCAATAGTATTCCTCTTTTCCCCTATCCAAATCCATAAAGAAAAATTTAAAAATCCCCAAATTTAATGACTACAGCTTCAACTGTGGTTCCAAATGTGAATAATTGCTGGTATAACAATGAACTGAATATCTTTATTTCTTGGGTTTTCAACTTTTGGTCGAAACAAGAAATGCCAGATATCACCTTGGACACAAATGTGGACTTTTAAACAATGTTCTGACATTTTTGGACCAAATGATCAATGGTAGATTAGTTTAGTGAGGTAGATTAATTGATAATTGAAAATAATCATTAGTTGCACACTCACACCTTATATCCAGAAAATAATACACATGCCCAGTGTCTAACGGCTAATATAAAATGTTACTGAACAATATACGGTAGATGCTGCGCCATCGGAGTGTAATTTGGTGTGAATGTTTATCTGATGAGCAGGTGGCACCTTGTATGGCAGCCTCGGCCACAGTGTATGAATGCGTGTGAATGGTTCCTGTACTATGTAAAAGCGCTACATAAATACATTCCATTTACAATATATATATTTACATTTTGTTCATGGCACCATCACTGCCTGTGAAAAAGATCAAAGTAATGGGACTACAGCTGCAGCCATTAGTCAATTCATCATTTGAATATTTAATATGTTATTTAAAATATGATCAGTTAAAAGTAATTTATAATAAGTGTTTGTTTAAGTGTAATCGTTTTGTTTCGATATCAGCTTGCTACATAGTTGCGTTCATGGACAGCGTGCGCATACATCGGTAATTAGTTATGAGCTGTGATGGCAAGATAGTAAGCAGAAGTAAAATGAATGGTTCAAAAACACTGCAATGGTGGTTCCAAACAGGAACTATTAGGAAGAGAAGTGTGGATGAGGACGAGAATATTTCGAGCAGCCCTGTTGAAAGTAAAAGTGCTACTTAAGCAGCGGCTGTGAAGTCTCCACAGCACCTGCAAGTAGCAAATGATGAAAAACAGTGAGGAGATATGACCTGAGTTACCTCCAATTTTAATTCAGTTGGAGCGGGAAGGAGGAAGTACAGTGTGGCTGTGGCTGTCGACAATAAATGTTTTTAGGTATAAATCTGCCTCCTGTGTGAACTGTCCGTAGCTGATTAGGGTAGGCCTATTGTACTCTATTTTTTTCTTTAAAAGATTATTTTTTGGGCTTTGTATGGCCTTTAATTAACAGGATAGCTTGACGACAGGAAAGGGGAGAGGGAGGAGGGACGACATGCAGCAAAGGGCCGCGGGTTAGAGCTTAGATCTGGCCCAAAAAAATCAAGCCCGACACAACCCGAGCCTGTGCACGTTGTGTCCGAGACGGGCCCGGCCCGACACATTAACTGGAATTATGAGCCCGATTTCAACCAGACACTTTTTTAATACGTGGGCCGTTATAACTGACGTTCTCAACTACAATTCAGAGTTGTTTGAACTCAACGCATTTCTCTGTGAGGGCTTGCTTCGCCCTCATGCTCGGAGAAGTAACAAAAGAGGACGTTGAAGGCTGACTATCATCTTTTCTGCCACTGCGAGCCTGCTTCATGTGTCTGTTCATCATCCAAGTCCCCGTATTATTTGCTGTCATAGGCGAGCAGCGTGCCGCACTTAGCCTAATGCACTCGACAAAGCCATATATGTTGTCACTGACCACGACTTGTTTAAAATGGTTCCATACCTCCGACTTTCCTCTAAACTTGCTCAAAAGGTAATTCTCCTGTTTTTCTTTTTTTCCTTACATCCTCAAGCTCCATGTTGCACTTAAGCTCCACCATACAGCCCAGTAGCCCCGGTGTGATGTGTGCGAGAGGAGGAGACTCCGCACATGACACGTGTTGCATTTTGTAACTGTAGTCCAACTTGTGTAACTCTACCGCGGGTCGTATTCGAACCCGGGCCGCTGCAAAGGACTCAGCCTACATGGGGCGCACACTCTACTGGGTGAGCTAGAGGTTGCCCCATTCTACTCTATTTTAACGTGGGCCATGATGGTGGTTCTTAGTGAGTCTAATATTTTCTGAAGTGGTACATGGTGTAAAAAGTCTGAGAAATACTGTCCTAATTAAAAACAAGCCAGTTCAATTTAGTTACTAATTACCACCTCAATCAAACTTGCAAGTGTCAAGTGGCAGCACTACTCTTACTCTAGAATACTGCAGCAATAAGCTAAACAGCTTCTAAACATTTTTTTTTTCAGTCTTTTTCTGGAACTGGTTTTATCAGTTTTTAAGCTAGACAGCAGTCTGTGTGTGTTTGCTGCTTTCAATGCACCACAGAAGGACAAGTAAGAAAGTTTTTACCCTAAAGACCATCAATGTCTATTTGGGAAGGAAAGAAGGAGGGCTGTTAACTGTGAAACACTGGTGCTTAATCTCATTATACCAATTGTCTATGGGAGAGAATTAGAGTGGGATCTGCAGGAATTATACATGTTGGGGTCGTACATAATGAGCTCTATGTAATCCCCACACTTGCAATCAAAGGCTGCCAGAGAGTACCAGCCAGCCAGCACACACATGTAGACACACACACACACACACACACACACACACGTAGACACAGACACACACACCTTAAGCCTTTAAAAGAGCGCTGCCATTGAAAGCCACAGACAAGCCTGACAGTCATCATTTTGAAATAAGCGTCTGCAATTGAGTGTTAACAGCGAGCGAAGTGCCAAATAACACAGAGTGGGGGATTAACGCAGAAACGGACCGATATATGAACAGGAGAGCGAGGGAAAGAGAGAGGAAGGAAGAGAGAGCGGGGGGAGAAAGAGAAGCAAACCGTCGAAGTGAGGAGAAGTGCTCAGTAATGAATGAGAGGCAAGTGGAGGATTTGGCTTAGAGCAATAGGTTCTGTAAATTAATGTGGCACAGTAAAAGGAAAAAGGAAAAATTCACAGACCAGAGAAATGTTACAGCACCACCCTGTGGGCAAGATAAAGACTGCAGCAACTCAAACTGTTGAAACTTTTCAGTGTCAATTAATGATGTCTCAAGCAAGGTTGAGTACTCTCAGAGTGTGTGTGTGTGTGTGTGTGTGTGTGTGTGTGTGTGTGTGTGTGTGTGTGTGTGTGTGTGTGTGTGTGTGTGTGTGTGTGTGTGTGTGTGTGTGCGCGAGAGTGACAGACTTACTCAGTGTGTCCCTGGAAGACATTGACAGAGTGTATGGACGGGTCTCTAAAGTCCCACAGTCTGAAGGTGGTGTCTCTGGATGAAGTGACCACCAGCCGCTGGCTGGGGTGGGTACAGCAGTGGGTTAGCTCCTGGTCATGTCCTGCATACACAGACACAAATTAGTAAACATACTATAAACTCCTTGGGTTTGTACGTCATTAAATGAGATATATGGTGACTTGCTACAGTAAAAATGTAGCAAGAGCATGTCAGTCAGAACTCTTCGAATTTGTGCAAACAAATTAACAGCACGTATCAGCGTATTTCGTTTCAATTGTTGAAAATAATTATGTTAAAAGTGCCAGAAGAGGCACAAACTGGCCATTCAATTTCTCTAACCAACTTCTGCAGCATAGTCTGCTTGGACTATTTCATTGTGCCGTCACACTAAGTAGGGGAAACGGTGGTTGTACACCATATTTTGCTATATATACTATGATACAATATGTCAGACAGTTTACATACCAGTGAGTGTGTGAACCAGTTCAGACGTCTCCACCTCATACAGGTTGGCAGCACGATCCCAGGAAGCGGTCACCACCTGTCGGCCTCCCACCAACCAATCAGCTGCGATCACTACACCCTGGTGGCTCTTCAGCGTTGCTGTAGCGAGCCGGACGGTGGGCACCTCGCAAGGGCCCTCGCCATCCACCTCACCTTCTTCTCTGTCTGACGAGTCCTGGTCGTCATCACATGGAGCCTATTGGTGTAAGGACACACAGTAGTTCAGTCAATGCACACAGATGCCTGCAGTGATACAGAATAAACAAACTGACAGCTTAGGCCCTGTTTACACAAATACGTTCGCGGGTGAAAACGACAAAATATTTTATCAGATGTGCCTTTCGTTTAGACGGCGACAGCAGTTTTGGGGCTTAAAAAAGCAAAAAAGTGAAACCACCCTCCGGAGTGGAAATCTTAAAAACGCTCCACCATCGCGTTCCCATCTAAAGGGTAAAAACGCACTGTGCGAGTGTGTGTATGTGTGTGTGCCACGTGTGTGTGTGTGTGTGTGTGTGTGTGTGTGTGTGTGTCTGTGTGTGCATTGTTTGAAGCAATAACTCCAACTCCTCGTCTGTCCAGACAAAATTGGCAGCTTTTGTTGTTTGCTTCGCGCTACTAGGGAGAGGAGAGGGAGACAAGGAGAAGGAAGGTGCGCGGACTTGGTGGTGTTGTGTGGCAGTGCTTCACACTACCACCTGGCCACATGGTGTGCATACTACATCGCATTTCACACACTTTTGCATCACCATATGCACGCAGATTTCCACCCCCCATAATGCTCGTCTAAACGCGGAATAAAAAGTGAGAACGCAACGCCACTTTTGCGTTTTCTCTTCAGATCGTTTCCGTCTAAACGTAGCCTCAGTTGTGGTGATAAATTTGCCATGGGATGTTAAGTGACCTATTTGTAAACATACTTAATATTCACTGAATTGGTAATGTAATCAATCCTTTGACAGAAAACACACCTCTAAAAAAAGCAAAACTCCACAACATTCCAGGATGTTCCAGTAGAAACTCAGAGAAGGGAACAGTACAAAGATACTCACACTGACATCTGGTGGTGGCTGGGGGGCAGGAAGCTGCACCATGTAGCGCCAGATGTGAGCCGTCTGGTCCCCAGAGGCTGTGGAAACATAAGTACACATCAGCAAACACACAGCACATTCAAATCTACAGGACACTTACTGATGGAGACAACAGTGGCAGGGAGAAGACAGTCAAATAGTCATTAAGAGAAATACAATGTTGATTCAAACAAAAATGCAAAATTTCCACACATGCATTTAAATACATACCTGTGAGGGCCATCTGCTCTGTAGGATGGAACTTGATTGAGTTGACTGTAGGCGAGAGAACAATCATGAGACATGCACATATGTTACATCACATATTGCTTTTATCTAATAAGCCAAGTGATCAAATGTGGAAAGTCACACTGCACAGTAACCAACAGCATATGTTTCAGACATGAGTTTAATAAAAAGAGATATGACAGAACCTGCAGCATGAATTGTCATCATATCCATTTAAGAAAGAAATACCATTTTGTAGTTAGACTTCCTTAATATGAAAAGTACATATGCTGCACAGACTCATCATGCACTTTGAAATGTCTCCATGGTTAGAGACGAATACAGTTATTTAAGTTTCTTACGAATAATTACCTGATCCTGCATGGCCAGCATACCTCAGCAGACATTTCCCAGTCTCTATACTCCACAGCAGAGCTGAGTGATCTGTGAAGGGAGACCAGAGGTGGACAACATTAAGCCATTGACATGTTTTATAGTAATCAGGTAATGCTTTCATATTGTGATGTACTGTATCTACATAATGGGCTCTCTAGTTAGATTCAGTTCTGGACCACTAACTATGGTGAGATTGTGTACAACAAGAGGCTGTGTATAGAACAATAGTTATGATTGACATATTTAAATAGTCAGTAAAGTGACTTGGTGTACCTGCGGAGGCGGTGCCCAGAACTACTGGCTGAGTTCGGGTGATGCTGAGGTCCCAGATCCCATCCCGGTGGCCCACATACTCCTTGAGCAGCTGGCACAAAGCCCGGGACCCTGCTGTGGCTTTAAAACTGGACACAATCTGAGCAGGGAAGGAGGGAAGAGACGTGGGCATGATGGAGAAAAAAGAAACAGACAGGGGGATGAGCATTCCTCCTAGTGCTGAACCAAAGTTAAACCAAACACAGTGTGGCTTACATTAGTGGCCAACTACAGGTGCTCCAATAAAAAGTCTTCAGAACTGATGGGGCTGATATAGAGCCTGCATATGTACGACTTAATTTGCTATGCCTTACAAAATAGCCTACTGTGACCGCCTAACTCTTAAGATCACAGACGACCTCTGCAATTATTACAAATTACTAGAGGTGCCCAAGTATTACTAGTCCTGTGCGAATAGGGCATAGTTTGTGTTTGATAAATGATGGTAATGTACAGTAATTGAAAGCTGGCTACATAATTGAAAGCTAACCATGGACCAAAAGACGAAATAGTAGCTTTTAATTTTTTACATGGATCACAGCTCTTATTGTTGGTCTCTGACAAACAGATAAGGCACAGTGGGTGAGATTTGTCAGTAAACCAGCTTTCTTTGGGTATAACTCTCCTGACTTTCTGGTGACACAAAGCTGGCTCACTTTTTAACTGCACAGCTAAATTCCGTTGTACAAGTGACAATGACAATAAAGTTCTATTCTACATTCTAACCTGCTTCAGAGCAGGCTAACTTCAGAGGATCAGATCAAAACCTGTCGAAAGCATGACAACTCTCTTAAAAAATTGAGTTATCATTCCTACAGGATCCTGACAAGGACATGAGTTTACAATTAAGTGAGAAGAAATAAAAACCAATAGAGACATTTTTATAGACCAGTAGAATCATTTTGTTTCCCCTGGTAATTACGTCAGAGATAGAAAAAACTTTTTTTTGCACACTTATGTGTTCACTCTAGATTTACAACAAACAAATATTGAATGGCAGTTAATTAGCTCAGTTCATAATGAATGCAGCATACGACATTATAAGCCATTCTTTTCTTTTCCTCAGACATTATGTTTAGTATGTGGATAGTATTCCTAGTGTTTCTGCAGCTTTTTAATCTATTTGATGTGTGTTATTATATTGTATGTTTCACCTCACTGTAATTTGCCAGGTAACCCAATGTTAAACTGGCTTTGTGATGCAGGCCCCTGATATGTTTTTATATCAAAGGATGTTTCTGCAACTGCCAAATGGGTAATGGTTTCACATTGCACCAAACTGTGCGTCAGTGGAGTATTAATATCAAGATTGCTCTAACACCAATTAAAGTATCAGGAAAATATATCATCACTGTGAACTGATACTGCAAGAGAGGTGCACCTCTAAAAATATCTAGTGGTTAGATGTGGCTGTTAGTCACTGCAGGCTTCCAGATGAACAAATTAAAGGCTGAATTGTAGTTTAAATTGTCACAGAGCTGTCACAACCTGTACTGTGCATGCTGCTGCAAGCAGACGGCTAACCGCAGCAATAAGCTTAGATCATTGGTAGTCATTACATGCAGCAGCGAAGCATCTGGTTCCCTTGTGTGTGAGACAGTGTTAATGTATGCTACTATTCTGTCCAGTGTGTTTACAGTCACATCACAACACAATACAAATCGTATTTGTTTCCTGTCATTGAAACACAATGAGCAGTGAGCAACAAGAAAAATAGCCCATTCCAGTCCAGGTAAATCCAGGAGTAAACAGAGGATGTAGTTAGTGCAGATCATTAGTTTAAGTACCGTCATTCTTAACAGAATTAGTTTTTGGTCATGGTTCTTAGCCAGCTGATAGGTTAGCTGTATATTATATAGCAGCTAGTTATGTTAATCTAAAAAGTCCTCCCTTGATCCTGTGTATCTTCTTTTCTAATTTTTTTAAATCAGAAGAGGATTGTGTCCCACTCTTCATCTAGCTCAGACTTCGGCTACATTCAGATTGTTTCTTTGCTTTACGAAAGGGAAACTTTTAGGTAAAGTGGAAAATAAGAAAATGGGGAAAAGAATAGAGAAGAGAAATTCAAAGTAATGTTTAAAAGCCATACTACACTTACCTAAACATTTTAATAACACTAATACAATTACAGGGCTCTACGCTTACATTTATATTTTAGGGGCACAGGGGCCCCTTAATGAAAAAAAGATGTGGGGGAATAGTTACTTTTAAAAAAATAATTATAATAACATTATGCAAAACAAACTGACATAACTAGGAGACTACTAAAGAATTTTGAAACATAAGATGTACTTGGAACAAACGTTAAACTGTATGCTGTAATTTTCACTTGAATTTGCAGCGGAGACATTTTGGGGAATGACTTAGTGGCTTTCTTGATAAGAGTTAGATAAGAAGATCAATACCACGCTCACATCTGTTTCTCGCTGTTTCACGGAGGTTATACGCTGGACTATTTCTTACATGGAAGCAGTTGCCAGCGGAGACAAGTTACTGGTTCTGGTCAAGAAATAGTCCAGCACACTCCAGTTTTTGTAAGGAGTAAACAAGCTAGATATAACATGTTAATTACTGAGCTTTAGAGGTGCTGGTTGCCAAATTATTACCTTCAACAGGTTTCCCCTAGTTTCCAATCTTTGTGTTAAGCTAAGATAAGTGACTGCTGGCGTTAACTTCCAATTTAGCGTAAAGAAGACATTAAACATTTCCCAAAATGGTGAACTATTTCTTTAAAAGCTGTTTAAAGACAACTTTTTGTCTAAACGACCATTTTGATAAACTTGTTTTGTGATGTGGGAAGAACAGATTTTTTTACTATTGTAATGCCATATCAGATATTTGGACAACTGACTGACATCGTTTTGCTTATGGTAAGGGACTCGAGTGGTCACCTGAGTAATTACGGTTTTACTCTATTGGTAGAAGATTTTGTTCAATGAATAAGTGACATAATGACACTGTAAAAATGTTAAAAAAAAATGTTTACAAATGCAGCCGTTCGCCCAAATGACTTCTGACAGGGTGCAGAGCAGAGAAGAGATGAGGAGTCAAGGTCAGACTGTAGTTAAAAACAGACTCAGCCCTCAGCTGTCCCTGCACAATGTTTAGTGACAAACCGAGCATTCAGGAAGTTACCCATGAATCTCCTCCCCACAACTCCCATGTGGCCACACTGAAGTTGCGAGGTCCACCTATTCTGCCGTGGAACGTGTACAACCGCTACATCGGCAAGAGATTAAAAAGGAAGAAGTCAAGGGAAATGTAATTTAGTGATAAACGCTTAATATCAAGTTTCCTTAACTTCCTGTAAGTCCAAAAATCTTTATAGGAATGCATCGGCACTTCAACAACAAAAGAACTTAACAGTAATTATTTTTGGTCAAGATTTAATTTGTTTACGTGTCAGGACCTCAGAGGAAAAGAGAAAAACATCTTCCTACTCCTCACTCAGCAACAAAAGGGGCTTTTGATAGTTTGATAGTTCTCATTACCCCCACAGCTCAAATAATTACACAGATGACAAATCTCACGAGCTCTATAGAATAGGCTCAAATAGCTGGAGCCAGGTACCTTGCTGGTAGAGGCTTTGTAGGTCGTCTTCAGCTTCTGTGACAGTTGACTGGTGCTGTGGCTGGCTGTGTGATGGAAAGACAAAGAACAATGAATGAAATTCTCCACTGAGTGACAATCTCATTGGTTGCTTTCACTGCTGCACTACTGGCCCTCTAAAATGCCAACGCTTTTGACTGTGCACACCACACCAGAGGGTTGTTTCATAAAACAAGATGACCTGTTTATCCAGGCGTACTTCAGCAAACCAGGCTCGTTTTCAGTGAATTCTGTTTGATGAAGGAGGTTTAAATAAGTCACCATGGAAACGTAACACTCCTGGTCAGGCTAGTTTTCAGGTTAAGCTTTACGTCACTCTTACAATCAATCTGCCAGACTGAAACACAGTGTTTAATCCCATGTTTCTCCCTGAAGGTTCCTCTTCACTGCTGCACTATTAACATGAGTCAGTTTGTAGTACATGGCAGATTTATCACATTTTGACATAGGCTGCAATAATTGGGTACTTAAAATCCGAGGTCATATTTTATCTGCACAGTATTCCAGTCAACATATGGGCTTATAAAACATGCTGCAATTTAAACTGCAATTAATATTAAGCTAGCTGTTGGCACCCTAAATCTGTTTATTGTATTAAAAATACAAGAGTGATAGACAGTCAGTCTGAAGGTTATTAAACTGCGTTTTCATCATATGGAGGCTTTTTCTTCATTGCGGCTTGTGCCCCCATAGAATGAGATTTACAGCTTCATTTCAAAGCAACACAATAAATTTCATCAATATTTTTCATTTTAAATTTTCAAAGAAGCAGAAGCATCTGCTAAATATATTGCGACCTGCAACAGATTGTTAAGGAAATACTGTACCTTTTGTTTTCAGAGCTCCCTTGGTGGGGTCTCCTCCCTCAATAGTCTGTCCATCTCCGGTCAGACGCTCATTCAGAGAGTCAATTTCCCGGCGTACTGTAATGTTAGCACAGCGACAGGGCATCAGTAAGCAAACGCTGCCCAAGTTCGGAAACCATCTGGTTAGTCAATCAACACTTGGAGATCAATACAGTAAGGTATGTGCCTAAGAAAGCTACATGCAATCTAAATACGTTTGCTTGACTCTTTCGATCAGTCACTCACATTCAAGGTTTTCAATGTAGAGATTTTCAAACTCGCGCTCAATCTGGCCAAAAAGGTCTAGAAGGTTGCTCCGTAAGGAGAGGGGCAGCTTCGAGTCCTGGACAGACAGACGAGAAAAAAACAATGCTTGAATAAACCAGATGGTGAACTGCCATATAGGGCTACAAATTAGGAATCACATTGGCACAGGGAGCAGGAGTCACCACTTGTATTCCCTCCGGATCCCTCTCCACTGTGGTATTTCTCTTTTACTTACAGTACAAAGATATACAGAATGTGCTTAAAAATCTGAACTTCATGACCGTTTTAAAATATGTTCACAAATGAACATGTTCTAACATTAAAGCATCAAAACAATAAAATGCTGCTGACAGGCACGAATACAATTTTACAACGACAAACAAGTATCTAATGTATTACCATTATTCACAGAGAAGTTTGGGTGACTCATAAAATACACACCACTTAAACAAACTGAAAGAAACATACATAAACCTCAAACACAGCATCACAGTGTCAATCACAGCTGGTATGTTTACCTTATTTAAATCAGCCACCAACTGTGTAAAAACTCAGCCACATTTTGGGCTAACTACAACCTAAAAACCCTAACTACACAACATACAGGGTCCAACCATTTTAACTGATTTCAACTGACTTACCTCCATTGTGAACTCGTAAAGTACCCAGTTATCAGGTGATCACCAGTCTACACCAGACTAGCATGGATGTAAAAAGCTGCCATGAAAACAAAGGATTCAAAAGGCTGCATTTGACAGCTCACCTTGAGAGCTGCTGCTTTCTCTAGCCCTCTGAAAGACGAGGAAACCAAACACTAAACTGTCACTCTTTCTTCTGGCACGCATTCAAAACCAACAGTTTGTCACAGAGACGTTAACCGCCTGACCATTCGGCTGCGCCGCATGTCAACACACTTTGTAAAAAAAAAAAATAACAATATATATTTTGTTCCATTAGCAAACAGGCCGCCCTTATGAATTTAAAGCTGCTTAGTTGTGGCCTTAAAACCTGCACCATACGCTGGCTAATAATGACAGCATTGAAAGCGTGGAAGAAAAGGCATTCTGTCTGTTATGTATGGGTCTATAAAGCCGTCTGCGTGTGTGGAACTTTTCCTGTGGGGGGGTAGACTAGGTGGTAGACACAAACCGAGCCAGCATGTCTTGGCAATAGATAAAAAGGCCTGGGGAAAAGACTAATCAGACCTGGACACACGGCCCATATTAAAACTTGATGAGACAACAGGCCAGTGCAAGCTGAGCTCTATGGCCAAAACTAGGACTGGGCCATACTGACACAATAAAGCATTGTGTTATCTGGACTGAATACTTTGTTCCAAAATCTGGATCATGAAAAAGGTACAGACAATGTTTTGTCATTCATTCTACCAGTTTGGTACAGAAATACATCATGATACCATCTAAATCACTCCCAAACCCTTTGCTCAGCTTATCAGAGAGATTCTGAATATGGTCACTCTACAGCCAACTCCCAAAGTTAACAAACAGGGTGTTCTTGATCAAACAAAAGCAGATTTTATTATCTCAGTAGTAAAGAAGCTGGACAGTTTGCTACAACTGGTTTTCATCAGGAAATGCCTGCTCATGTAAAGGCTTACGGTCTGTCTTACCTTTCCCTTTGTTTTGACAAAAAGAAATCAGTAACCACCATGCACATCGACACCATGCAGTTCAGGTATGTTTAGAGAATGTAAAATCTAGATCAGTGGTTCCCAACCTGGGGTCCGGGGACCCCTCAGGGGGGCGGCAAAGATCACACAAGTCTTCATCTGGTTTGAGGTTGAGGTAAAAAAAAAATATATTTGCACATGTTTAACAAATTATGATAATACACTAGAATATATAATGTATACAAAAGTCGGTATAAAAACTATATATTTTTGTTCTCGCTTAAAATTGTAGGTAGGCTACTTAGTAGGCCAAACCTCCGGGACCTCTTAACCTGGGACCCTTACTGTCATCAGGTCAGCTGCTAGCTGCTATCATCCTCGTTTCTCCTGCCGTCACGGCATCACTATTTTATGAATGAAACATCTCATTAATACATTACATTAGATGTTGCAACACCAGGCACGTACAAAATAAAAGCAATGCTGCACAACCAGCTGGTACTGTACTTTTATGACAAAAAAACAAAATGACAATCAAATGCTTAGAGAATAACTCTCTGTATACGTTTTTAGCAGATCCACAAGGAGTCTGTGGGATATGTTATCACATGTAATAGTTAATAAGCTGTATGTTTGCCAAAATGCTTGTCTGCAGCTGTCAGAGCATGCTTGTGTGTGCGTGTGAGAGAGAAAAAGATGTTGGTGCATCTCCCTCACCTGTCCCTCCAGCATGTCTCCTCTTTGGATGCCTAGTGGCCTCTCCTCTATGCTGTTGGTGCGCCGGATAGACAAACTGTGAGCCTTCCGCTTCTGCTTGGGGTGACGGGCAGCCGAAGCAGAGCCGCTGCTGCTTCCGCCCTCGACAGGCATCCCTCCTACTGCGTGGGTGGCCCTGCCCCCTGCTACCCTTTTACCTGATTGGCAGGTAAATAAAGGCCAGCTAGTTGGCTGGTGGGTAGATTAGGTTGGTCTGTTCACCACCTGTCTCTGCAGGTAAAAGGAAGTAAAGTTCAGGTTCACAGCCAATGAAGGAACTGCTCAAAGCAAAGGGTAAACTTCCCTTCATAGATCCAAACTACCAGCAAAAACTATATTTTTTATTTTATATTTTATTTTTAAGAACCTGACTTAAGACATTTTTTTTTTTTTTTTTTAAACAACAACAATTTGGCGAATACCTGATGTAAGGAACCAAGCACTTTTTCCAATAAAAACCTCTTTTCGAAGTAATTCACTTTACTGACTACCGCCCGGCGTCCCTTGGTAAATTGTAAGTCATTCGAATTTACTTTTGGCAGCCCAGAAAGCCCGACAGACCTAAAGTAAATAAACTTGAATGACTTAAATTTGACAACAGGCTTTGTGACATTCAATTCACAGTATCTTAATGAAGTTCAGCGTCACGTCCGTATACATGCTAAGAGGACGACACATTTTGGACTGTGCAGCTTCGTTCTATCGTTATGATGGCATATCGCCATTTAACGTTATTGGACAATGCATACCAGAATATAGCTAGCTAGCTTAACGGTATCTTTCGCCCTGCATGGCTTCTTGAGAACGCTTATTTTGTTGCTCTAGCTAGCGGTCTTTGTGGTGTCATATTGACATGCTGTTTTCTGAAAATTAGCCGGGTGGCCTAACACTGGCTCATTTACAGAAATGTTGATTAATGTGCGTTGTCCTTTATAAACAAAATAAAATGAAATTTGCCCATATCAAAGTAACGGTACGCTTGCGAAATTAATAATCGACATTGCAACCTATCGCCGATTTGATTCTGACATATACAAAACAACAAAGACACTCACCGCTGTCACTAACGTTACCTCAATAAATTCATACTTAGCTAGCACGGAGGTCTAGAAACGAAAGCTAAACGGTAACGCAGGCTAGCTTCCATATATGATCTTCATTGCGGGGCAACAGCAGCATCTAACCTTTACTCATCACACAACGTTACTGTAGCAGGTAAACCACAGCACGGATGGGTTAATAGCCTCCCTAACTCGACATGCAAGTATGTAACGTTAGCGTTAAAGCTGTCAATTTGTAATTTTTAAAAGGTTGTCGACGTATGACACTGATATTGGACGGTAATGACACGTTTTAGTTTGACAAGTACCAGAATATCCAAAATTTGACACATCACGTATTTCATTGGTTCACCGACTTCCGTATCACGTGTTTTATGTTTGCACTTTGTCACACTCATGCTTGGGTATCCAATGAAAAACCGTGACCTCAGAAGCAGGGAGTGAAAGCTAGATGGTTCAGTTTTCAGCTCTAAAATATCGTCGTGAGCAAACGCAAAATACGTTAAAATACGAGGTTTCCAAACTTGAAACCGGACAATTGCTTTGTAAGTAATTTAACGTTATATCGGTTTCTCTGTAGGTCGTATATGTAGCAGACAATGCATACTTATGTTCAGTTGTCAGAGGCCTAGGTGGTGCGAGCTGTGCTGTGCTGTGGTCTGATGGCGTGTTAACGATCAGTGTTAGGAGGAAAACACGAAGTGGAGTCTGCTGGAATAGTACAGCAAGAGCCCACCATTTTCTACTGTATGCTTTCTGTTAATGCATAAGTGATATCTAATTATATAATGCTATAATATACACTAGTATAACCATAAAAATAGAGTATAATCACAGGGGGCATTTTACTGGATTGAGTTCTTTTACTTTTGACACATGAAGTACACCACCTTGCTGATAACACATACATACATCATTTTACTTAAGGAACAATTTCAATGCAGGACTTTTACCTGCCCTAAGCAGTTGGGTGTACGAGGCCCAGGAGGTTAACTGGCACCTCTCCCCCTACCAGTCCACACTCTGTACTTGACCTGCATGGGGACTTGAACCAGCAACCCTCTGGTTCCCAAGCTAAGTCCTACAGAGTGAGCTACTGCCAACCCCAACAGTCAATACATTTAGTAATTGATTTGGTGAATTAATTTAGCATGGCAAGCCGTTTTATCATTAATAGCTAGAATAGATATTTATTGCAAATATCCCTAGTTCGATTCTTCCGAGTCTAAAAGAACATTTCAGATATCACAATGACATTCTTCCTAGGACAAATCACTTTTGCCATTCATGTGTATGGGGCTTTCAATTTCAGATATCCACAATGTCTTTCTTCCTATCCAGAATGAACATTTTAAATATCTGTAATAGAATTCTTACTATTCCCAATTTTAATTTCAGATATCCCAAATGGAAAACCATTCTAGATATCATAATGTAATTTTCAGTATCTGAAATGCATTTTAAGTATATTTAAATAGTACAAATGTAATTACGGATATTCACAATTGACATTATGACTATTAAAAATGTCATTTCAGATGTCTACAATTAGAATTATGACTACAAACAATGCAATGCAGATATCCACAAATATATTGTGGGGAGAAAAAAAATCTATTTGGATATCTAAAATTTAGGCAAATAGCAATGTTGACTGTTGACATATTGGTGCTAATAGCATATGATATACCTTTATCAAACGCCTACTGACTCCTGACATCTATGCAGCAGCAGAGTGACTCCTGACACCCTGTGGCACCCATGGGCACTCTGTGGCATCTTATGAAAAAAGTCATAAAAACCGACTTACGGCAGCTGACCTGTAGCCTAATGACAACAAACCATGCACACATGTCACAAGTGTGACAGGTAACTAATCATGCTTTATGCTTTTAACTTTACTTAACCCCATAATCATATGTATAAAGATTCAATGGGTTTTAGCATTCATTCGATGTATACAACTTTCAAAAACTCACCGTTTACCACCTGGCCCGACGTCAGTTCAGGAGCGTATCTTCCGATCCTGAATGAGGGAACTCCTCTCCGGGTTTTACCAACGCCCACACCTTCAGACTTTGTGATTGGTTTTCTGTTTTGGTCAGGCGATGGTGCGGGGTGTGTGGGCGGTGCTTCGGATGGTGTCCTGCGAGGGAGCCGCTGTGCTGAAATCAAACCTACCTGGCAGAGTTGCTGCTGTACCGCGACACAGATCTATTTATACACCTATTACTTTCTGCTGCAGAGCTATATCAAGGTAAGGTAGGACTCTAGGTTTCTAAAAACCGCTTGAAGTCATGGTTTGAGGTTTTAAAGAAGGCAAAGCCAGAGATAAGCCTGTTGACCCTAAGCTGAGGAATAGTGTTTGTCTGTGCTATTGATAGCTGAGCTCTACTGACTGTCTCTTTGGTTAGTAAGGAAAGAATAGTCATGCCAAATTATACTTTAAAAAGTCTTGCACTTCATGTGGCTTTGCGTATTGGTTAAAGTACACACTTTCAAAATAGCAACTCAAAGCCTGAGGATATTCTCTTCAACAACTTAAGCAAGCCGCACTTAATGCTATAAAAAGCTAGTAAGCCGTAGGCTTTTTGGTCAAATACCACCTACTGTGTTCAGAATGTCATATTAAAAGTGCGCAGCTTCTGTTTTGATGTGAATACGCACTAGGCCTAACTGTTGTTTGCCTGCTCCTCTTCCTGTGCCCTGCAGTGAGGTGAGACAGTCTGCAGTCAGAATGCCCGAGATAACCACAGATCACCTGGACGAGAAGCAGGTACAGCTGCTGTCCGAGATGTGCATCCTCATCGACGAGAACGACTACAAGATTGGAGCGGACACCAAGAAAAACTGCCACCTCAACTCCAACATTGACAAAGGTACCTGTCTGTCAAGTTAAACTGTACACACCTGTCTCGCCTCTAGTACATAAACATACATTGTTTGTTCGTTTCACCAGGTTTATTACACAGAGCTTTCAGCGTGTTCATTTTCAACAGTGAGGAGAAGCTGCTCTTACAACAGAGGTCTGATGCCAAAATCACTTTTCCAGGTCAGTGACAAATCCTTAAACCCCCGCAGTTTAACCAATATCCAAAATCTCCTGTGATACACATGAGGTACATCTCACTTCCCTTAAATTGCATCCCCTGCTCCTCCACTTGCCTCCCTTCCTTGCGTCTTAGTCCGTCCCACCTAGGAAGCACGGGAGTGACGCAAGGAAATCACGGGAGGGGAGAGGAAGGAGGGGAGAGACATCCTGCACGGCTTCCGGGAAGTTTGCTCTTATATATAGCTCCTCGGTGGTCGCTCCTCCCTCCTAGTTGAAGAAATAAGAGCTTTAGGATGGCTTTCACAAAGGAGGGACGGAACAACTTCCGGTTCAGCCGAGGAGCTATCAAATAAGGGATGTGAGATGGTGTCACATATAGCATAGCAAGTGAACAAAACACTTATGGCATTGGCAATGTGTTTAACCATCCCCTGCGTCTGTGTGTGCACAGGCTGTTTCACAAACACATGTTGCAGTCACCCTTTACACACAGAGAGTGAGCTGGAGGAGAAGGAAGCAATAGGAGTGAGGAGAGCTGCTCAGAGGAGACTCAAAGCTGAACTGGGTATCCCCATGGAACAGGTATTGTGTGTGTGTGTGTGTGTGTGTGTTTTGAAGTCCCGGCTTCTCCACTTAATGGAGGAGGATTATTGAGGATTGGAGAGAATCTTTTCTTGCGTCTGATCTCCTCTGCCTTCCTGTTGCTCCACAGGTGACACCAGATGAGATGACGTACCTGACTAGGATCCACTACAAGGCCCAGTCAGACGGTGTGTGGGGAGAACATGAGATTGACTACATCCTCTTCATGCAGAAGGTTAGAGAGTTACATTAGGATTTGGGATGTATCTGGCCCCGGTTTGTGCCTCTTAAACTTGATTTATGGTTCTGCATTAAATCTACGTCGTAGATACAGACCCTACGGCGTAGCCGGACGTGCACCTACCTAGTAATGTAACTACACACCGCGGCATCGCAGGCCGCTGTGATTGGTCTGCTTGGCTGGGCTTGGTAGCGTCGCATTTCCTCTAGAAAATTGCCGGGTTCTAGGGAGAGGGTTAACTTTTTTCATGCTACAGCTTTCCGTGGTCAGAAAGCAGAGGGGAGACACGTTGTTTCTCCGTCTGCCCAGCCGGAGTCGTTACTCACTCCGAAGCTAATCCCTGTCACTCTCTCACTCGCTCTACCACACACTCCCCACGCACACACACATGGAGATATTATTTCTGGGTATCTCCTTGCTGGTTTTGTACAACACAAAAAAATATAAACTTGTTATTTTGGTTCACTGTTGGCTGTGGATGTTTGACGGATGTGTGCCTGCGTTATGTCCATCAGCCTTACATTATGGACAATAACATTTTTTTTTATGTTTCTCCGAAGGACGTGGAGTTGAATCCAGACCCCAATGAGATTAAAAGCCACTGCTATGTGAGCAAGGAGGAGATGAAGGAGATGTTAGAGAAGGCCAAGCGCAAAGAACTGGAGATCACACCCTGGTTCAGTCTCATTGCAGAGACCTTCCTGTTCCAGTGGTGGGACAACCTGCAGAACCTCAAGCAGTTCATGGATCACAACAATATCCACCGCATGTAACCAAAACCAGGATCGGGCTCTACTTTCAGTCATTTCAAACCTGTCAGTTAAGCTGCTACAGACCCCTGACGCTCTGAGGTGCATTCATCTACACGAGTTAATGCAAGGAGGGCTGTTAGGGTGACTCCCAGTATGTATGAAGTATTTAGAAAGACATATACATCAGGTAGTCTGATAAGATGCACACTGGGTTTACCGAGTGAACAGAAGTAAAGACATTCAACATCTTATTATTAGGAAGAAAAATGCAATCTTGTTATTAACAACTTAAAGAGAATAGCCTATTTTTATATAAAAAAAGTGCCTGAGTACAGGTCACTAGGTTAAGAAGAATAGTGTCTCCAAGTACTGAGGTGATGTCACAACAACTGCTGTCACTTCTGTATATTGTCGACAATGATATCGGTGAACAAGCTTTGTCTTTGCACTCTTTTACACAATAAAGTGTTTGATTGTTTTCATTGGAAACTTAAAAAAAAACCTGAAACTTTATTCGTCACATACACACAGTACAATGTAGTGACGCATGTAGGATGCAGAAGACAGCTATATATACAGCATCTGGGGAACAACTTGGGGTTCAGTGTCTTGCTCAGCCACACTTTGACATGTGGACGGAGGAGCCTGGGATCAAACTGCCAATCTTGTGGTTGAGGTGCGACCACTGTACCTCTGAGCCACAGCCACCCCTGGCAGTAGACGGCTGTATTTTGCATTGAATGACTCTCATTTGGAAAGTCGGGAAGAGCCATACGATTAAATAATTGTATCCCCCATTTAAGTTAGTGGAATGCTAAACTGGATGTAGCCGGCGAAAGTCTATGGGCCCCATAGTCAATAAGGGTAAAAAGAGGAGATGGAACACGTCATATCATTGGGGTACAACACATGCGCAGTAAAATCTGGTCTGCTCTTGCCAAAAGGCTCAATAGTTCATTGGCTGGTGCACTCTTCAGTTACAATGTTGCAGGCTTAATATTACAGGGTTATCACTGTAAGAAAAAGTTGAGAACTTAAAAAAAGTAAGGCAACCAGCTGCAGTCTTTTTGAATACATTTAAGGGACAATGTGTGCCAATTTAGGTTAAGAAGTTTCCTCAAAGTGTTATATTAAGTTCAAAAACGTAATACTGTTTAGATCTACGTATGAACTTGTGAATACTTAAATTCTTACATTTGATAAACTGGAATCTGTGTTTTGATAAACTAAAAATATGATTAGTCAATGTCATTACTGAGCTCTTCCAGATATTTGTTAAAAACAAACTACTCTTTTAATGAAAAGAATAAATATAAAGTGACTTTCAAAATATAGGTGCAGCTTAAAGATGACGATATGTATTGATAATATTGGATCATTGAGGATTTAATCGATATATGGATCCAGATCGATGTATTGTTACACCCCTAGTTCGTTACACGCTCTAGTAGAAACCCAAAATACAAGTTAGAACCTGAAAATGAGCATACTGTGGGACCTTTAAAGTTGTACCCATCAGGCTACTGCAGCTTTCTACAAAATCACATTATCAAACAAATCAAAAAACCCAATCACATTGTATCTTTTGTAAATTCATATGCTGCAGTTGTCCCAATGACCACAAGTAAAGTCAACTTTTGGCCATTTCTGTTAGGTACACACACTGTTAGTAGATATAATATACAAAGGGCAGTAGACATTTTTTTAAAGGTGTTAAATGAATGTCAAGTTCAATTTGTATTTATTAAGATGTGCTTTATTAGCAAGCTTGCTGTACTTTATGTTGACACTAAGGCACATTCCACATTTCTATCTGAGCACTAAAGCTAATACATGAGACATCATGTTTTACAGCTTGCCTTGTACAACCATATAAAAACAATTCAATCACAACGAAAATAAACAAACTTGCACTAAACATGCATAGATTTCAATAAGCAGTACTGTATAGTTTCTATGGTGAAAGCATGTTTAATACTGATGTGTATATATATATATATATATATGTGTATATATATGTATATAAGAGGTCAGTTTCCCGAACAGAGATTAAGTCAATGGCCATATCATTGGAATAAAAACGTATTAATCTAGGACTTGTTAGTCCTTGTCCAGGGAACTACCCAACGGTGTCTTTGAAGGGAAAGTAACCAAAAGTAACTGGCACACAGTCAAAATTACACAAGTGATAAGACACACTGGCACAAAACAACCAAATCTGACACCACTACAATGAGACTTTCTAGTTATTACAATATTACTGATTTATACTTAAGGTATAAATAGCTCTGGGTTTACTGGGTTTATTACCCACACACAGAATTTGGCATTTCATTGAGTAAAACATTACTATAGGTATTGCATAGGAAAGCATGTGTGTCAAACATTAATGCAAATAAATTCTCTATGTGCCAAAACGGCAGCAACAACAAAGCTACTTGGCTACATGTACATAATTATGCTTCCTCCATTACTTATGCTTTCACTGAGGATGTAAACATCATATATGGGGTGGAGCGGTCTATAATACCACTCAAATTTCATTTGTTATTTGATATTCGAATATGTATGCTCAAATGCAGCCTGTTATTATGTACTACACTACTCAGGCTTCTGCATTGTCAATGCCACAATAAGCATGTGGTGGTTGTTGTTACACATTCTGTCCACTAGAGGGACTTCCAACATTAGCCTGGCCTTGAAGGGGAGCTACGTCATGGCGCGTTGCATTTCTGGCACGCCACTCTCTGTTTACATTCATTTTCCACCGCGAGCACACAGTGACAAACACAAATCAACAGAGAACTCTGTAATGAAACATTATCTAACAAGTGTAGTGAAGCGGCTCGGTTGTAAAGGTTAACGACGCTCGGTTAGCACAATGACGTCATGTGATTAAGTGCCATGATTAAAAGATCATCTTTGTTACCTTGTGTAAAAGTCTTTTACATAACTATTGTAACTTCATGTTGGCATAAAAATAAACTGCACACTCCTATGATGCATTAAAAACAAACAGGCAAGCAGTGCAGTGTTCCTGCAATGACAATTATTTTGATTTACCGTATCTTGTTCAGTGATTACTACAGAAACAACGAATGCTTCCGTGTTCATCTTGAATACTTTTTTTCCAAAAACTATTATTAAAAGTGCAATTCCCTGCCTTTCAACTTAATCTTTCAAAAACGACAGATGGAATGATTTGTTTGTTTTCTATTTTTAAGTTGCAGTAGTACTGAATAAAAGCTAAAATGAACACACATCAATGTTAATATCTTTGGTCAATAGTGTGGAGTGTTTACTTTTGATGTATTGCGTGTGGTTTGGGTGGCTATCTTTGACTAAGCTGCATGCTGGTAGGAAGGACATATGTCTAATTGAGTGATGAGATTAAGCTGGGATCTGCTTTATAGCTGCAGGAGATGAAATTAGGTCTGCTGTATGTCTGGTTTCTTCCTTGTAGTATCAGATGGTCCCTGCAGGGTTTGGTACAGGGTTTGGTACAGGGTTTGGTGCGGGAATGGATGTGGGTGGACTCAGCTTCATTGTAGTGCAAAAGTCCACCAGCTGACCTGGTACTTCTGCCAACACACTCTTTGCCAGTGCTTCTCGAGGACCCTGCAGTACGAAAGAAAGAGTTTAAAAAGTACAGTGCAGTGAACAGTGAAGAGACATTTTAATAAACTAGCATGTGATAATTATCACTGCTGATTTAATTAGGTGAAGAGAGCATGAATGAGAAGTAGAAAGTTATGCAGATGAAGAGTTTAAAAGGAAAAACCCACACTTTCACTTTATTTGGAGAGTATTTTTGTCGGGATGCCACCTTTCTCTCACTTATTTTGGAAGCCTCCAGAGGAGTTGCTTGTACTTGTACTTGTACAGATGGAGGGAGCAACAACAGTGACAGCAATTGCAATTACAGCAGCAATGTTGTTTCGTAATTTCCTCTTAGTTTTGTCTAGCTTTGACCCAATTCGCCTCGGAAATCAGCTCAAAATTCAAACCGTGGCCAAAGATTGACTGAATAGGGTGTACTACAGCATAGTTGAACTGCTGTTGAGCTTGTGGCTTGCAACATTTTGATTACAACCCAGCCATACAAACAATATTGATTGTGTGATGAGGCCTTAAATCCAATAACTCACACCACAACCTGAGATATACTGCTAATGTTGAAAATATCATGCTCTTATTGTAGCTGTGCTGCAAATATCGTAACAATATGTTGTCTATATTTGGATAGGTATCAATTAGAAACTAAAACTGAAAATTGTATCACGAACTGATCCGTTTTCGTGATCTAGAGGGGAGTTTTCCCTTTAATATAAACAAGAATAGGTTTCTGAGATCAGTCACAGTGCTTCAGATCCTCAAACAAAAGGTACAGAATGTATTGTACTCTCTCTCTCACACAGCACTGATGATGGATCTTTAGCAAAACAGAGTTGGAAAAGTTGAAAGGAAAAAAATGAGGACAGCAATCACTACATGCATGCAGTGAAGCAGTTATTCATATAGGCCAAGCAAAGGCAAGGGTGGTGGTGGGGTTTATGACTGAAATATTTGGGGTACCCCTATGAAGGACTGGGATCGCGGGGAGGCTTCAGTTTGAATAAACTGAAGAAGGAGGCCACTTGCTGAGGTAACTCGGCCAATACGCTTTGGGCAAGGGCCTGGCTGGGCGCCTGAAAAGAGATAAATACACAAGGCACACAAGTAAGCTAAGTGAGATTTACTAGGCTGACGGGCTGGGAACCCCTGAGTTTGGGCATGTATATTGGTTATTGGATGGGGGACACTACTATACTATGTTTGGATTTGTAATTTTGAAGCCAGTTAAACTGAAAATGACGCAATGAAATGCTTAGAAAAAAGATTTTTTTTTAAATGCATGCGATTTTTTTAAAGAAATGAGCTGGCTTATGGAAAAAAAGAAGAAAAAAAATCAGCTGAAATGACAGCAAACACCATTCACATACCCATATCTTATATATAGCAATCAGTGGCGAATGTTTTCACTGGGACTTACGTTTTGGAACTGCCTGAATGGCACAAACTGGACAATGTCTCGCATGGCAGCCTCGCCAGTCTGAGAGCGCAGACGTCCATTGTCTCCATCCAGGAACTCCATGGCACTGAAGTCCGCCCCCCCTACTCCAACGATGATGATCGACATGGGGAGACGAGAGGCGTTGACGATGGCACTGCGTGTGTCATCCATGTCGGTGATCACTCCGTCAGTGATGATCAGCAGAACAAAGTATTGCTTCGGAAAGACAGCGGACAACAGTGGTAGTAGATCATTAATTGAATGGCTGAACTGTTTGCAAGATTTAAAAGGCATACTATGTAACTTTTCCCTCTTCGGTCCCCCTACAGGTTGTCTCTTTAAGGACCCAAATGTTTTTGTTAGTTTTTTCCCCTCCAATTCATTTAAGCCTAATTACTACCTAGCCGCTGTCGATGGGTGTTATTCACCTGTTATTAAGCAATGAGATGCATGGAAAGCGAAGAGGCGAGTTGTACCAGAGTGAATATTTTAGACTATTATGATCATAATTTCATTCAACACAGGCATTTCTTACCACTTTGAAGAAGTTATTATGCCTGAAATCAAGGGGTTCACAGAGTTCCACACATATCCAGCTTGTGTCAAGCATACAACTCAAGGCAGTGCCTCTCAGGGCATCCAAATCTAACACCTGTGAGCCTGGCTTCTGAAAATAGCTTGAACGGGCAATCAGTTATTATTCTAAAACTCCTGTTGCTCTGGATCAAGCTATTATTGAATCATGTTGTTCCATTGTGAAAATAATGCACAAAGAATAAAGGGAAAGGAGTACTGAAGAGGCTTCTTTCCCCATCCTGCTCAATATTGCACAACCACATGAGAGCCAACAGTCACATTACTGGTGATGGCTGAACACACAAACACTCACCGATGCGGTGGTCTGCTGGATTGCTTGCTTAGCAAAGCAGGCTACGTGGTTGATGATAGGGGAGAAGTTGGTAGGACCGTAGAGTTTGACCTGGGGCAGACACACTCTGTAGGCCTCCACCACACCTTCAATGCCTAGAACACACATGTATAAACACACTCCAAACTGTGTACTGCTGTATATTAAGCTGCATATGTTCACTAGATAATATCATGTGTTTGTGTTTGTCTGAAAATCTGTCTAAATGTAACTACAGTGCAAAGATTTGTAAACATACCTGCACAAAATGGATTTGCTGGGTTGAAATTCAGGGGGAACTCATGGGAAACCTGTTAAGCAAAACACAATACCCTCAGATATCAGTTCCTGTGCTAAACTACCAATTTACTTTTCAATCTGATTAAAACTCCATGCAAACAGCAGCCTTAACTTTTGCATGCTTTTTTAGTTTCATATTTACATGTAAGTGTTACCTGCCATGTGGGAGGGATTTGGGCTCCAAAGCCAAAGGCAGGAAACATCTTGTCACTACACAGGAGGCACAGACAACACTGGTGCATAAGTGGCAGAACATTTTTTTTAACAATATTTTGTATTAATTTTCATTGCAAATACAATTTTCAACAACCTTTCCTGAAGTGCATTTGTGAGACATTCCTGCAGGTGGTGCGAGAGGGATATTTTGAAATAAATACATGAATTTGGGCAATATGTTCATTTTTAATATATTTATTCTCCCTGTCATGGATATAGGTACATATTCATTCATTATTACTTCATAGTTTGTTGGTGCTATAGTTTCTTAACGAGGTGTTATTTTGATGCCCAAATATGTCAAATTAGATGAGAGCTTGAAAGTAAATAAGTATTGGTTTATAGATTGTCTTTCATTTCCGTTAAGCAGCATTAGTGATGATTTTGAAGCGTTTACTTTATATCAGGAGATACTACCAATTAGATCTGCTGGTATGGATGTGTTTAATTGTTTTAAGAATAAAGTTATGTCGTCAGCAAAAAAAACTATTCTATGATCTCTGTTGCCAATTGTAATCCCCTGTATTCTCCTACTAGATCTCATTGCTATTGCTTGTGGTTCAATAGCTTGTATGAACAGAAGTGGTGATTGAGGTGAACCTTTGGGGGCAACCTCTTGTAGTACTGAAGGGGTCGGACACCACTTCATTTGTCAGTACCTCAGCTATACGGATGAGATGTAGTAGTTTGATCCACTTAAGGAAAGTATTTCCAAAACCAAAACGAGCTATATAACGTCAAAGATATAAGTCCACTCAACCCTTATATTTTGTCAATTAAATGCAAACCATCCCAGACATAGCTGGCACAAAGAAATACAAGCTAAGCTGCCAATAGGTACTTTCACAGTCAGTTGTTCTACTGTATTTCATTAATGCTTCTGTCATCATGACAACTCAGACAATTAGGAAAAGATCTGTATACAACTAATGGGAACTTTGGTGATGGGGTATTTCTTCAAAATATTTGGAAGTTAGCACTAATTTGCATTAGTGTATTACATAGTATTACAAATGATAATGCTGTCTGAAGTTTTGAATGTGCTAGACTGTGTTTTATGTGTCATACATACCTGTCATAGTCCTGGATGACATTGCCAACAGACCAGATAGCAGAGAGGTATTCGTTAACGCCCTGAGGACTAATGTAATGCAGAGACTGAGGAGACTTGGGATCCCCGTTGGAGCCTGTGAAGTCAATAGCTACCTGACAAAACATTCAGGGAGCCAGCAGACACAAAGGGCTGATTAGTGACCCAGTAATACATATGAATAACAAAAAGAGGCATTAATAGAGAAGCCCAAACTTACGGTGAAGTTGATTTGACAGCCTCCCATAATATAATCCAAGAAGGTATACTCCTTCACCACCTTAAAGATAAAACATTTGTTTTATGGAAGTGTGTTGGAGCGCATGTAATTTCAAATCCAAACGGCTACTTGAAGGCCCTGACAAACCAAGCTGACGGCCAGGAACTAGTGCCTCGTCGCCTTTGTCTTGGTCAAAAATAAGCACCGGAATACAACGCAGAGACTACAGCTTTTTGCTGTGATACCCACAACAAACAGCATTTGCTCGATCAGCGGCAGAACCGAACAAAGCCTACAGTCCCTCTGCTTCACTACCCACAGGGAAGAGAGCGGACACTGGGAGATGGCTAACCGGACTGTCCCTCTTCCAGGCTGACATCCAATCCAGTCCAAGGATTAATCACACAAGTGAGCACATTCAACATACAAAAAACAACAACAGTACTATACCTCGCATAGCTTCACGCTCACAACACCAGAGTTCTTGTAGCTTTTCTTCTTCTGTTTCTTTTTACTGTTGATGCATTCAAACTCTGCCTGAGGACAAAACACAACAGCATGGGTGTCAATGCCAGAAGACCTTACAAACTAAAGTAATGTGTTGTACATTTTTCTTGGAACTAGTCGGTGCTCTTCGCTAGACTAATTCACAATGACTAGTAGGTTTTGACCATCACCAAGACTATTTGAAACAACATTTGGAATGTTAGCTGTTACATCCAAACACTGTATACATACATACATACATACCGGAGAGGTTCGTGATGCTTGTTGGAAGCGCGTCATTGTTGTCTCAAAGGAGCCAATAAGATCATGTGAGCCATCGTTGTCATAATCATAACACTCAACCTGGAAACAGGTAAAAAAGCGTGATGTGGCAAACAAGAAAACTGTTTTACAAAAAGAACTCAAATATAACTAAATGATACGAGGTACAATTCCAGTGAAATGTAATCCCATCAGCTGCTTCAACTAAAGGGTCCGTTCACCAAAACTAGAAAAAAAAAAAAAAAATGATGCAGTGTTCACAGCGAGATCTATGCATTATCCAAAGTAACTGGGACACTTCAAAATTCCATTCACCTCCATTGTATTGGGCTGGAGGCAGATCCTAAAAAATCTGGGAAAATAAAACCAAAACTATCTGCGAAGCAGTGGGAAAAGGTTTTTGGGATTTGGTGCAAACTGACCCTTTGAGTTAAAAACAAAACAACTGGAGACGTAGAAAACAGAAGAAACAAAAACATGCAGAAGTGAGATTCAAAACATAACTGGGTGTCCTACTAGACAAAAGCTGGTAGCAACAGGACTACAAGAAGAATGTGTAGTTTCAGACAAATGCGTTCTGTGACAGGATTAAGTTGGATGAAGAAAACTCCCGAGGACCAGAGACCTTACTCTGATTTTTTCCATTCACACACATTTCACCCATTAAGTGATGGTAAGATGGAAAAAAGACAAACACTGTAACACGCTGGTAACTCACTTGTACTGTATAGTTGAAAACAGCTTCCTTCCTGACATGCTCGCTTCAGAAGTTAAAAAACATATATATATCATCAAGCTAGTACTAAATACACTACAATCATGTTTTCAAATATGCGAAAGAGTCAACATAATGGTGCTCTGAAAACTATTTACACCTTCAAGAAAGGTTGTATTAGGTCATGCCCATGTAAACACATAGTACCACTGAATGCAATTTCCGGAGAAAGCGTCAGAAACACATTCCAGATGTGCACGTAGTTACTGTAAGAAAAGGTATTAAGGTACTTTTATAGGTTTGTCCATGTCTCCTCCACAGAGAGACTGCAGGGGGATTCGAAAGGGTTTCCATGTTGGATTCAAGTTGTTGTTCACCACCTGAGGACAGAATTAAGGAACATTATACAGGTGCAGACTACTCCATCAAGAACAAATTCATATGGAACTTAGGCCGGCTTCACACTGCCTGCGTGGCGTGTGCGTGTCAGCTGCGTGGCGTGTCCATTTTTATTTCGGCTCCCATGTTAACAGGTTAGAGCTTACACACTGCCTGCATGACACGCGCGTCTCAGAAAACGCGTGCATGCTAGAAATAGAACCGATGCCTATTTTTCACGCGACACGCCAGCGCGTTGGAAGCGTTTCCAGGCAAAATAGAACACAAAAAGATGTGTGTATGGCATTTTGACACAAATACATTTAATAAATGACATTTTGATGTTTGAAAGTACCTAGGTTTTGACATAAATGCAGATATAAATGTAATTAAAAGCTAAAAAATAATAAATAAATAAATAATTATCAATTTTCAAATATTGCACCTGTCAATACAGAACAAAATATTCTGTAGCCTATATTGCCCTCAATACTGCTGACGTTGTCTTTGCTGTAATCAAATCAGTATATATTTATGTTTAAACACGAAGTATACTACTGCTTGAGTGCATTTTATCAATGGGAAACATACTGTACATGTACAAGGCTAGCAGCAGCAGCAGCAGCGCCGCCTCAGACACGTTTCTGGTGTGTAAAGACAGAAAACGCCACGCAGCCGCCACGCAACAGAAACGCCACGCTCACGCATCCAGTGTGAAGCCGGCCTTAAGCACATTCTTAATTTGGTCATCCTTTTTGCAGTCAAAAATAATGTCAACATGCTTTTAAATTTGCTCATTCATTTTATTACTATCAAAACGGGTGGAAAAAAAGGGATTAGCGGGCATTACTTTGCCCCGGTGAATGTTTGTTTGGTCGTACGTTCAACAAACTAAGGTGCAGGACAAAATAAATCTGTGGTTCTGGTGTTGTGTAGCAGGCTGCCGTCTGGCTTAGTGTGACCATCTGCCTGACAGAACACTGACGTTGCTGCTTTGTGCAAATAGGCTTTGAATTTTATTGATTTGATTGGCTGTTCTCTAATTCAAATCACACCCATAAATGTGATTTGTGTGCTCCCTCATTCTAAATAACATCAGATTTAACATTCACTCGTAAAAATCAATTGGTCTCAGGGGTCTGTCAGGGCAGCTGCTGAGTGAGGGCACAGAAAGACGGTTACAGTGGTCTTCTGTTGCGCGGGGCACTTGTTCCGACACAGATGGGAGTTTGGCCCCACGTGCACGTTATTGCAAAGGGTGCGGTGTAACACAACTAGGACATCAGTAGATCCTTTTATTCACACAAACAGTTATGAATGAAAACCAAAATGGGTCATTAAGTTATGAAAGAAAAGAAATGAAGGGTTAATATAACAATACTTGTATAAGAACTGTAACTCTCTTTCCACAGCTGTTACACAGCCATTAGCAGCAATGTGATTTGCATTAGTGTTACCTCGGTCCTGTGAGCCAGCTGCCATCCAGTCGCTGTCTGCTTGTAGAATTCCAGGTAAGGGTCAGACTTCCCAAAGAAATCCTGTAAATGAAAAACTCCAATAAGTGTGAATATTTATAAATGAATGACAGCATTTCATATTTAAACAAATGATCACCCATACCTTGTTATCTAGTTTCCTTGCTTCAACTTCAAAATTTGCCACTCTGTTATCTTTTATTTCTTCTGCACTGATCTACAGCAGAATAGAGGTGAAAATAAATTAGAGGGGGAAAAAAAACTACAACATTGCAACATTTCTCTTTAGCTCTCTCTGCCACTCACTGTGATGGTCCCTTTTCCTGCAGGGGAATTGTTCTTCAAGACAAGTGGCCGGGTCAGTTTTTTACTGGACACAACCTGAAACAGAGTACAAAAGCAAGTACTTAAAGAAGCAGCAGCCGCAGCGAAAGCAGCGGGTGAGTACAACACAGCAGCCTCCTGACCACGAGGCAAACATCCATGAAAACCAGGCAGAACGAACATGTGGGATCAGATTACACTGAGATCGGCTACACAGCAAATGCTTATCAGGGATGATAACTCGTGATCTGTAACAATAGTATGCTATTACAGCACAGGATGTGTCCTGCACCTGTCTGACTGACTCCACTGTGATGGCAGTTTATAATAAATCGTTATACTGCTGGGAACTGGGAACCAAACATTTACAAACTTTGTTTAATGAAACTGAAAGTAAGGAATTGAAACATTTAGCACACCACAGAGCCAAACACCCACAAGTGGATTGGATGTATGTCTTTAGAAGCTAAAGGATGCCCTTGTACGAACATGTATCGTGTCCTTCTGTAAGAAGACAGAAAGCCTTACCTGGCCCAAGGTGCACTCCAGTTGCCCCAGGAAGTCATCGTCACTCAGGTCAATAGTTTTGTTGTCGATGTCATAAATCCCAAACTTCAGTTTCTGCACTATTTCAAAGAAGTAGTCGACGACAAACTTTGTTGCAAACTTTGGGCAGAGGCAATTCTGGACTTTCTCGGTGCGCCCCACCTGTTAGGAAAGGATGGATTGCTTTGTTGTTGTTTTTTGCTACATGCACGCATTTAAACAAGTCCAGAAGTCTGAACAAAGGTATAGAAAGTAGTATGTATTGGCACACATGCACTGAAGAAACAGGAAATGGACATGATGTGAATGCTCCTTTACAAAACACTTGACTTTTCCATTTGAGGGTTTACATGGGGTTTTCTCTTGCATAAGCAACAGATTACTGTACAGTAACTGCCACACCTAGGTAGAGCATATTGTTTAAAATATCCAGTATAACTTGTTTTTTAGAGCAGGGAACACCTTTTTTCCTTTTCAAAATAAATGTTATTTTGGAATATCAACTGATTGTGGTGTTTGACATTCAGACACAATTAAATAAAACTGATTTTAAACAGCTCTACACAAGTCATGAATCCAGATGCAGCCATCCTACCTACCTCATACCACTGGGAATCAGAGCTGCTCATTAACAGGACACACAGAGGGTCGGACTTTGAGCCGATGTCTTTGTCCAGAAGATTCTCACAGGACACAGTCAGCTCCACCTTGGTTACACACTGGGTAGCCATGTCTGTATGGTAACAAGCTGGGTAAACAAAACAGACAGAGAGGGACTTTACTGTGTGAACATAATGTATTAAAATGCATTCGTTTGGGCTTGTTCGCGCACAAACTTGATGATGAAGGTCAAGATTTGTTAGAAGGTGAAGGACATAACGTATGGTTACTTCTGCGAATAAAAATGTGTTTAAACTTTGCAGTGACGTTACAACTAAAAGGTAAATTACATTAAACATGTTTATTTTAAGTTATTATTAGAGTTATTACACCTAGTTTACACCTATCACCAGTTATTATTTAAGTTTTGTTTACCATACATTAAGGAGCTGGCAGCAACACTAACAATAAGTTATGACAGACGTACAGTAAATATCCTGGTATCATCTAGGGCTGCATGCCCGACGTTAATGTGAAGTGACGCCACAAACATCAGTGTAATTTAGGATGAGGGTCGTTTAGCTAGTATGGCTCTGGGTTTAACGTGAGCTATCTTCGAACAATTAACGTTAACGTTACAACGCGTAACTAGCTAGCTAGTACAACACCGTGGTCGAGTCTCGCGGACAATGTGACGACAACTCAAGCACTATAGGTCTTCTAGTCGGTGTGGAGGGCAAAAGCTGCACAGCTGCAGTAGCTACACTTAAGAGAAAGTACAACAGCTAGCTAGCTAACGTTAACTGGGCTAGTAAACGCTAAATAAATAAATTGGCAAACAACGTTAACTTTCGCACACAAGCAGCCGCTGAATTAAATTCAAACGTACCGTTAAAAGTGTGTGGACGCGTTGCAGGACTCAAAACTAGAAAATACTTTGTGATGTGTTGTTAGTAGCTCGAAACGTTAACGTTACACTGTGGTAGGAAGATATCGCCCTTTCGAAAGTGCCTTGACGTGCCAAAATTAAGACCACGCCCACGCAAACAACATCGTGACGTCTGCTGCTACAACTGGGAGGAGGAGGAGGAGGATGATGATGTTGATGATGATGATGTTGTTGTTGTTGTTGTGACAACCCCGTTTTAGCGCGAATTTATAACTCCTAATCTGAAAGATTAATCTTGTAACATAAAACATAGTATGTTAGTTTGTTTATAATTGCTTAAATTGGGTCACTGTATTTTGAAAGGTTTTTACTTACCGGAAATCCTACTATGCTCTCATACTTGCATTGACGCAAACTTGATCAATTTCAAATTGTTCTGCAGTTACTGACTGTGGCCACTGGAAGTCAGGAGCAACCATTGCATGGCTGTTTTAAGGGGATATGTTGCAGGGTTTTATATTGTTTGAAAGCAAGATAATACAGATACTAATATTATTAGTATGAGCATGAATGTGAATACCCTTGATGATATATGTGACATAATAATTTAATTTCTCCACTTGCCTCCAACTAGCATCGGGAGCTAGCATCAAGGCAAGGAGACTCTTGAAGGGCCGCTACAAAATTGAGGGGAGGGTCATGGTTCATTTTGAAAGGAATATCCAAAATGTTTCACTTTTTGTATCTGCCTTATTGCGTGGTAGATGATTATACATTGCCCTGCAGTGTTTTTTGTGCGTTACTACACCCATGTCTATTTCGTTTTGCTGAATTTATGTTTTATTGCAGCTTGGCCACCAGCAAGGCTACAAGCAAATTACTTGATATGTGATATCTAGTATGTCTGACTTTGTACCATTTATTACTGTATAATAATATTATTTTAGGTTAAAAACACTAAAAACAAAGTGCATTTCACTTCGGCTGCAACAACAGGTAAGGAGAGGCACGTTGCGTGGTGGTCCCATGGTAGTGTTGACGAACTGACCGAAGAGCCGGTTAATTAACCCGATCGTGTCACTGAACCGGGAGAATCGAGTGCCATACGTCAATGAACCGACTCACTCCTGTTTTCTTAATACATCCATGCATTCGTGCCGTTGTGTGTAGCTGGTATTCTTCTGCTAGACTGCTACTGTGTGTGTAGTAATCTAGCTCATTAACGCCTCCAGTGGAGTGGTGGTAGAATCAATCAGGAAATCGCCTTGACCGCGCACCAGGCTACTGAACGAGACCAAGGACCGTAACCGAGGGTACCTACGAGACCAGACTAACCTACGACCGTCCGGTTGAACCGACTCGCGTAAAAGAGTCGGTTGTCCCATCACTATCCCGTGGATGTGTGGCCATCTCTCCCGTATTGATAATCGTAAGTGTTCCTGCCATTTAGTGGACATAGTGCGTTATTACACGCCACTAACATCAAGCCAGAGACAATAATATATAAATACTTCCGGATTAGTTCTTCAAAGTAAAACTGTTTCAGTAGCCAAAGATGTAGTTGTTCACTGTGACCACTGAAAGGCAATATCAATTTAATATATCATGATTTATAAATGCGCTTATCTCAACCATCAGCTTTACACTGCAAAAAAACCTAACGTGAAATTCACAGTAAATAAGTGGCAGAGATCGGCAAGTAACTTACTAAGTTACTTGTCAATTTCTGCAACTACAGTATCACTGAATAAATGTTATTTCATATTTCATATGTATTAAAAATTGAGTGAAGTATGTTCATTTTCTTTTTGATGCGCATAAGAAGACAAAGTCCCAAGTCAGTTACAATTTGGCTGACATAATTGGTTGTGAAAATACATTCAGTATTTCTTTATTTTCATGACAAGAAGACAGCATCAAACATGAATAAAAAAAACTTGTAATAATAATTTGACATAAAAAATATTGAAGCAGAAGCTGGCTATGGTTTTGTAGGTTAAATCGATTTTTTTTATGTACTTGCATTGCATATCATATTTACAATAAAATTAAAATATGAATAAGATGACCAAAACATGTACAAAACATAAAGCAATGCCACAGTAATCGGTGAAAACAACTTATTTAAACAACAATTATATGTACTTTGAAAAATGTATTAGGCCATTTCCTTAACAGTCAGTACATTTTTACAACCTGCTCTTAAGACAGAGTGAACTTTTAGTGTACATCGTTGTAAACATGCATTTTACAAATGAAGCTTACTGATGATAATTGCTTCCAGAGATTCTCCTTGTTTAACATTTATAGCACCAAATAGTATATCAAATCAATAATATAACAATAAACTTTACTTATAAAGCACTTTTCAAAGCAATGTTACAAAGTGGTGAAAGTAGTAAATGGTGGAACCAGGTTGAAAACAGTTCAGGACGTAGACAAATAAAAGCAGACATTTTAAGTAATACAAAAATTGCATTGAAAAGAATAAACAAGAAAGAATAACATCTCCATATCCAATGATAATATAAGACAAATACAATAACAATAATAAACAAATAAGTAAAAAAAAAAAAAATGAAGCTGTGATTCAATTAGTAAAAGTTTTTTTTTTTATAATTTAAAAAAAATAAAAAAAAATAAAAAAAATTGAGAAGTGATTTAAAGCGTAACTCTCGCCAAAATGTAACCTAGGGTCTTTTTGTCAATGTACCCGAGTCAAATGTTCGTTTAAAAGCATATTTAGGACGGAAGCGCCACTTTTAAGATTTACCGTATTTTCATTTTTCCATCAAATGGCCTTTTGAATGGGAGTAATAGGGGCACTTTTATGATAGCCTCAAAATAGCCATTTTTAAAACACTAAGAAGGCTCGACACAACATGAAACTTTGCTCCAAGTATCACCAGGGGCTCTACACCTTAACTACACCGGTGCACAAGGGATATCCTAAATCTGTGGCTACTTGTTTTGATATCGACTCGTTTTGACTGCCGAGCTGGTAGTGGCCTGAAACAACAAGAGCTACGGTGAGTTGTTCAAAACCTCTCTTTTTAGTAAACTCTGGGTCCACAAACAATGTTCTCAATGCTGGAGTTCATGTGTAGAGCCCCTGGTGATACTTGGAGCAAAGTTTCATGTTGTGTCGAGCCTTCTTAGTGTCTTAAAAATAGATATTTTGAGGCTAGCATAAAAGTGCCCCTAGCTCTCCCATGCAAAAGGCCATTTGACCGAAAAACAAAAATACGGTAAATCTTAAAAGTGGCGCTTCCGTCCTAAATATGCTTTTAAACGAAAGTTTGACTCGTACATTCACAAAAAGACCCTAGGTTGCATTTTGGCGAGAGTTACGCTTTAATAGATGTTACTGATTCTGCAAGTCTCAGACCCTCAGGCAGGAACTAGGGCTGATAGGATCATGCCGGGCAGCTGCATTTTGTACCAGCTGCACTCTGTGGTAAGCAGCACTTCGTCAAAGGTCCCAGAGAGGCAGGAAATGCAAGCTGATGGCTTTTTTGCTGAAACCTTAATACAATGAGTTACAATAATTTAGCAGAGAAGAAATAAAAGCATAGCTTCTTGAGATCAGGCTGATGAACGAAACAATCTAATCTTTGAGATGCTCCTTAGTTGATGGAAACATGTTTTTCAAAAGAAAGGTCGATGTCAAATACCATACGCAGGTTTCTGGCTGTAGGTTTTGAAATTTGAAGACAAGAATCCAAGATGGTTTTGTAAAATAGGGTTGTACTTTGGGGGACCGAAGAGAATTATTTCCAATTTGCTTTTATTTAACAGGAGAAGGGTTTGGGGACATTGTTTATGATATGTCCTAGGATGGAGCCTTGGGGAACACCACAGGTCAAAGAGGCCAGTGATGAGGAGGCATTGTCCATTGCTACTCAGAAACACGTGTTTGATAAGTAAAATATAACACATTTTAGTGTAGTATGCCTCAAGGTGATCCAATACTGAGTGATCCGCAGTGTCAAATGCAGAGCTCAGATCCAGAATAATTCAAAATGAACAATCCCCAGCATTAGCTTTAAGTAAAGGGTCAATTGTTCCTTTGATTAGAGAAGATTCAGTACTATGACGTTCACGGAAACCTGATTGAATATTGTCTCAAATATTATACGTATTCAACTCTTAGTAAACAATATGGAACTGAATACTTTTTTTTTTTTGAAGAAACTAACTAAAGTACAAAACCACAGCGGGGACACAGTGTACGGCTTTTTAGTGTAAAATCTACAAAAGGCATTTAGGCAAACTTATTAATCCATTATGTAAACATTAGTGAATTGTATTTGATATAGTCATTGCTTTGTCCAATGTCTATGACTTCAATGGAAATGTATACAGCTTCATTTCCCAGGGACCAACAAACAAGTGGTCATCGTAATATGATGGAAATACCAATATTAGCAGAACCATGGAGAACGCATAGTGCTATATAAGTACTCCCACCCTTTCATGTAGGCATTCTGACTAATGAGACAGATGTTATTAGCTGCTGCAATTTTTCCACAAAAACCAAAGACCTCGAGTCAAGCCACACTAGTTTCAATTAATGCCTTGGAGACTGTGCAGTTCAATCAAACTGTGCAGTTCAATAACCTAAAGTCTTAATAATCATGGCACTTGAGTCACATAAAGTCATTTGTTGGTGTCACATTAACTATCTACATGTTAGGACATGTTTGACAATATCTGTATCCTATGGCTTTATACTATTGGCACATAGTACATATACATTGTAGCATGGCTGCCAGACTAGATGTTGCATGCTCATGCGGTATTCTGAGGAGAATCATTGGTCCTCAGGATACATCACTGGAAGGGGCAGATGCTGAGAGGTTAGGGAGAGGTGTGTCGCTGTGAGGTGGCCTTAAACTCATGGTATTGAAGAAGCTCACCACCTGACCTGGGACTTCTGCCAAGACGCTCTGAGCAAGCATTTCTTGAGGACACTAAAGAGAAGGAGTAGAGAGAGACAGAATGATAAACATATACAACAACATTTACAAGGAAATAGCATCACTACAGATGTCCATATGGTTACAGGCTTAATAAAAAAAGTTTGGTAGAAGATTGGAAAAAAACCTTCGCTTTAAATTAAGTAAATATATAATTTAAAGGTCCCACGACATGGTGCTCTTTGGATGCTTTTATATAGACCTTAGTGGTCCCCTAATACTGTATCTGAAGTCTCTTTTATATAGACCTTAGTGGTCCCCTAATACTGTATCTGAAGTCTCTTTTATATAGACCTTAGTGGTCCCCTAATACTGTATCTGAAGTCTCTTTTATATAGGCCTTAGTGGTCCCCTAATACTGTATCTGAAGTCTCTTTAATATAGACCTTAGTGGTCCCCTAATACTGTATCTGAAGTCTCTTTTATATAGGCCTTAATGGTCCCCTAATACTGTATCTGAAGTCTCTTTTATATAGGCCTTAGTGGTCCCCTAATACTGTATCTGAAGTCTCTTTTATATAGACCTTAGTGGTCCCCTAATACTGTATCTGAAGTCTCTTTTATATAGGTTTAATCTGTACAAAAAAGTTTGTTTTTTTAAAACTAGGGGTGTTAAAGTAACTTTGGTTTTTCTCAACCTGGACCCTATTTTCCTATGCTTTTGTGTGAAAGTGACTGATGTGAACAACAATCTTTGAAATTGGTCCAGTATTGAATGAGAACGCTGTGACCCGGCAGCCACAAACCAGGCTGTAATCCTATGGGGCAAATGTGCATCGCCAATTTCGTCACGTAAAAGTGCTGTTTTTGCCACTGACAGGTTCAGATTATTATTCTTAGTGTCTGACACCATTATGGAAAGGATCCCTAAAGAGATAGACCGGTTTTGAAAGAGTAAAATCTCTTATTTAACCAGAAACAGCTCAGGGCTCGCTATCGATAAACCCACCAGACTCCATTTAAATAATCAATACTTTTAGTGTGTATAAATCCAACATATTTCCACATGTAAAATAGGTGAATTAAGGGTTTATTTCAACCAAACCAGAGTGGTGATTGTTGGAACAGTCAACAGGAAGTGCTTGCAGGCCGTGTTGAAACTGTAAACAAAGAGGGAGGAAGACTGAGGGCTAAGGACTAGGCTAAAGCTAGTCTCGCTTTGCCAGACCTTCCTCCACAGCGCTGCGGAGGAAGGCCTGGCTAATCCACACAGCATTCCAGGGATGGAAGAAAAACGTGCTCTAGTTTATTGGCATTTCTTTAAACCAATCACAATCGTCTGGGGCGGTGCGAAGTTCGCATAGAGCCGCTGCAAAATAGCCTCGGGAAGGAACTTGTTTTGGTGGAACGTGTACGTTCAAAAGTTGTTTTAGTCGTGCAACAGAAAACTCAGATTGGACAGATAGTCTAGCTAGCTGTCTGGATTTACCCTGCAGAGATCTGAGGAGCAGTTAACCATAGTCCTCAGAAATCCACCGGAGTTTAGAATTTCAACACAAAGAAAGCGGAAGGTAACGGACATCGGCAAAAATACATGCATCCGGCAGAATTTCCTGCGGCACCGGAGCAATCCCGGAAGTGGAACTTCTTGGATATAGACTAGGCTAAAGTTAATTCCTTATCAGCAATTACTACGCAGCAGTCTGTATTAGGCAATATCTAGGTTATCGGTAGGGGAAAAAAATGATTTTTGGAAGTTGTGAATTGATTCAGAATCTTAGAAGATAAGACTAGCAATTCTTACATTAATCAATTCTTTCCAACACCCCTAGTGAAAACCACTATTTGCAGTTTTATGGAGCATTATGTGCCGGACTATATCTAGGATGTGAGCAGTCTCCAGGAAACCAAAAAGAAAAACTGAAAGAAACAGGGTGGTGAATTAAGCCAACTAGGTTGCATAACAGCTTTGGACAGATGCAGGGAAGAAGGGGAATGGGGTTAGTTAGGTGCTGGAGGTACTCCTACATTTCTAGGAAGGAGTGGGTTCGCTGGGGGGCTTCAGGTCAAATAAATTGAAGAAGGAGGCCACTTGGTCAGGCAACTCTGCCAGTACGCTTTGGGCAAGGGCTGCAATGCCTGCCTGAAATAAGATGTTTAGACATTCAAATGTATGCAGTAATTAAGAAATGAATTTTAAAGAAACTTATGTCTACAAACACTTTGCTTTATGATATAGCTTACATTCTGGAACTGCCTGAATGGCACGAACTGTACGATGTCCCGCAGGGCAGCCTCGCCTACAGCAGAGTGTAAAATTCCATTGTCTCCATCCAGGAACTCCATGGCACTGAAGTCCGCCCCCCCTACTCCAACAATGATGATGGACATGGGCAGACGAGAGGCGTTGACGATGGCACTGCGCGTCTGATCCATGTCTGTGATCACTCCGTCAGTGATGATCAGCAGAACAAAGTATTGCTGTGAAACATTGACACAAGAGGGAACGACACAAGAAACAGTATGAATTAAGTGGAAGTGGTTTTCACCTTCACTCACTCGTATTGTGTGGAAAAATATGAACTGATTATTGAGATTATTTTGTCTCTGTTTAGTGGTTACTTTCAAGCCAAAACTACGGGAACAAACATTTGCGCACAACAGCCACAACTATACTACTTTGATTATTTTAAACTTCCAGCAACTCACAGAGGCCGTCTCCTGCTGTAAGGCTTGCAGGCCAAAATTGGCTACATGGTTGATGATTGGGGAAAAGTTTGTGGGACCGTAAAGCTTCACCTGGGGCAGGCAATGCTGGTAGGCTTGGACAACACCCTCTATACCTAAAACACACACACACACACACACACACACACACACACAGGTTAACAAAACTAAGTCTTAAGGGACATTGAGTACCATTTTATACATATTTCCATGTAATTCAGCACAATTGCAAATTGACAGCCCTCTGCAACTTGATGATCCATTTATAGGACAAACAGCTGAGCGATTCAAATTTCTGGTGAAATGTTGAAACAATTATGTTAGAGAAGTGATTGATCTTTTCTATTTCTATCTCTATTTCTATTCTATCTACAACAATAAAACAGTAATATGCTGCAAATCTATTTGTGCTTGACAAATGACTGAAACGCCAATTGGTAATTAAAATTGTTGTCACATTTTCTGGTGACTGACTGATAAATTGATTAATCATTTCTCCACTAGTTGTTGCAGAAGTTACATGCTGCTTTGAATATCCCAGGCCACATTTTCCGTAGCCACCAAATCTGTGAACAGCAAAATGTCCTACATGTCACGATCTGTCTCATGAAACATGAATTCACAGCAGCTTCAGTCTATTATTACCTGCACAAAACGGATTTGATGGGTTGAAGTTGATGGGAAACTCGTGGGAGACCTGCAAAACACAACTATTAATCTAGATCTCACAACAATTTGCCTGAGATGACCTTAGTTGCATCGATACATATCAATATCCAAGTATGTTTTGAACTAACTACCACAAACAATAACTAACTAAATAACACAAACAATCACCTGCCATGAAGGAGGGAGCTGGGCTCCGAATCCAAAAGCAGGGAACATCTTGTCACTACAGGAGGTGAAACAAAATAGGTGTTATTGTCAAAGTAAGTTTACACATACAAAAGGATTAGACTGGAGACACGAGACATTTAAGGAAAGAGCTGCAGGCTCTAAATGACATTCCTGCTTCTCATAGTGAAATAGTAATGCATGTAAAGACTTATGATATGAACTAATGCCTAAATGTTGTGGGGGGTGAGACTATTCAACAGAGACCCATTATAATACATTTTGATCAACATGACATAAGCAATTGATAATGTAGGAAACAGCAGAGAATTGTACATAATCATTTGCATGGATGTACCAAAGCCTTTGCAACTTGTTCAAAGAAATGAGAAACTGCTTGTTTGATGTGCACAAGTGACACAATGATGTGAAGATTGAACAGGTAGTTTTGAGAATTTCAATTCTGATCTGAGAAATGTACCAAAGCGACTGAGAAAAACTAAATTGTGCCCTGCCTAGGGACTGCAGATGTAAATTAGCCTAAGGCTAACTCTGGTACAATGCATCAAATGGCGACATTTATGTAAAAAATTGTAGATGGTCCCTAACAAATAAAATGAATAAATAAATAAATAATAATTATCTGGTCTAATTAAAAAACAGATTTTGTGTCTAAGAAATGATGACTGAGATAATAAACGTAATGTATTACAGTGATTTTAGAAGACAGTACAAGACATTTCGCTCTCTCTATGCATGTTTAACCTGCTGCAGTCTTTACGTCAATCTGACCACATTCAATTCAGACTTCAGTGAATCTTGAGGGGCCGACACAAAAAGGTGACACCCACTGTTGGTGTTTCTTTTGTTGAAACATTTTAACTAACTCTTTTTTTGTCTTAAAGCTATAGTGCGTAGTTTCTGTCTCCCCCATGAGGAATTCTAAGTAATGACAACAAAACTGTCGGCGCGTCCACATGATACAAGCCTTCTGTGACCGTGCACCCCCAAGTAACCAAGGAGGACAGGGAGGATTAAAAAAACATGATGGACTCTTCAGAAGAGGTAATTATCGCTTGAGTTTCTGCGCGGGAAAGTCGCCAGACGCCACAATCTTCTGAACATAGCCATACTGAGAAATACAGAGAGAGTTGTGTGGAGCTGATAGTCTTAATAAACTTTGTAGCAACTCATTTGGCAATGGCTTGAATGTAATGGACGTTCAACAATATCAAAAAGTTACGCACTAAAGCTTTAAATATTCTAAATTGGTCTGTCTGCACAGGGAAGAAAAAGGAAATGTTATGCCTAAATGATTTATGGTGTATTGTTAGTCTACTTTGATACCAAAATAATACTTAATGTATAACAATCTATGCACCTGTCGTAGTCCTGGATGACATTGCCCACTGCCCAGATAGCTGCCAGGTATTCATTATAGCCCTGAGGGTTGATGTAATGGAGGGACTGAGGGGAGCTGGGATCCCCGTTGGAGCCTGTGAAATCAATAGCAATCTGGCCCGGATAAAAAAGGAGAATATCATTTAAGATAATGCTTTGACAACATCATTATAAATGTTTCCTGAACACATTAAATCCTCAATACGTACTGTAATAAAAATAAAAACATTAGCATGTAAATATTAGAGATATGTTTCGTTGTTTCTTCAAAGATTCATTAAAAAAAGACGGGAGTTCACAAAAATGTGTAGTACTCACAGTGAAGTTAATCTGACAGCCGCCCATTATGTAATCCAGAAAGGTATATTCCTTCACTATCTGAAAGTAAGTATTGGTGACAGAAAAATATTTATTTGTTCAAAAATAAGCAAGATAAAAACACATCTGTATACAATATTTTAGATAATTTTGTGGTGTTTAACTGTTTAAGTCATCTGAACATCTCTAGATCTTGTAACTGTCTTCATGTGGAGTATGCATGTACTGAACAAAGAAAACAAATACAGAAATATATATGAAACCACAGTACCTTGCATTTTTTTACAACAATAATACCAGAGTTTTTGTATCCTTTCTTCTTCTGTTTCTTCTTACTATTGGTGCATTCAAACTCGGCCTGAGAGGAGCACAAACACACCACACAACTGTCAGACACAGCTACTTTAGCTTGGAGAGAATCCCTTTTTGTTTTTGGTTATGCATCAGGAAAAATTCAAAAACTGACAAACGTGCACACACAGAGCGCGAGAGAGAGAGAGAGAGAGAGAGAGAGAGAGAGAGAGAGAGAGAGAGTGCTCACCGCATATGTTTGTGTTGCCTGCTGTATTTGGGAGAGTGTGGTCTCAAAGGATCCAATAAAGTCGTGCGATCCGCTGCTGTTGTAGTCATAACACTCTACCTGGGAAACGCGACAGTTAGGAGAAACAAGACAAATCCAGTCAATTCTTTTGAGCAAAAAAAAAAAAGTTGATATTTAACTGATAAACTATCATCAGTGTGTAATAAATCAAAGCAGATGGGACAAAAGCATGCTTTGGGATGTGAAGCTTCAAAGGTGAGGCAACACCCTGATATTAAAAAAAAATCTAATAAACACACACACACACACACAAGCCTCCTATTTGACAGAAGGGTAAAGGTCCCACTACCTCCCCCTATCTGCACACTGCAGCTACTGAGTGCCTTCAGTGTTGAGAGAACAGACAAAAGACAAACAAGTCTAGACAGCGTATGGAGCAACCAGTACGGATTAGTCAATCAATAAGATGAATAGCTAAGAAAGCTCATGAATACCTATAAAAAGGGATCCATCTTAACGGAAAGCATCTAACCTTTAGGGAAATTGTCCCATTGGTTGACTTACCTGTTGATCCATATAATTACTTTTTTTTCAGGTAATTTAAATAATAAATATGCTGAGTGACAGTGGGCCATAGCACAAACAGAAAAATGTGTTCCTTTTCATCGTTTGACCTACAGATTTATAGATTTCATATGCATTAACAATAAAATATATTTAACATTAAATACCTGATGGAGCCAGATCTGTGATCAACAACACATTAGCATCACACATGAGGTTCATATAAATTAGCAAGTTTTGTTGTTTTGTATTTCATCATTATTTGTTAACTGACAAAAAAAAAAAAAACTACTAGACCTAACTGGATATCTTGACTTATATTTAAGCTTTACACACACTTAATGTTCTTGTTCAGTCAGTTCAGTTTTGAATTAATGATAGTGCCTCGTTGTGTCATCAAATTGTCACTGAATAGTCAATGTTCAACCAGGGACACAGGATGATTGTGGTGACAATGCTTTCATTTAACAGGTAAGTTGACCAGTGAGCCAAACTCCTCAAGTTGTTTGAAGTATTCCTTTAAGATAGATATAGATGCGTCAAGGACTTTGGCCCGTCCTATCACAGACACTGCATCCTTCACGTGAAGAGCACTCACGGTGGAGACAGTAAACTCACTTGCACTGTTGACTGGAAAGCATCTCTTCCTGACAAGTGTGCTTTTACGGGGTTAGAGGATGGAAACAAAACACAACATACATAAACTAATGCTAAAATACATGTCCTTATTTGTACCAAGATTATCAGACTCTTAGATTGCAGAGGCAACCAATAAAACATAGGCAGGGTTCCCATTGTGGCCTTGATTCGGTCTTTCTGTGATTTTACATGACAAAATAAAAAATGCTTCAGTGATCGAAAATGTTTTTTCGTTGTTCAACCGTGATTTCCACTGCAGCTGGGATAAAAAACAAACAAAAAAAAAACAACATCTTTCACATTAATGTATGAAACAAGAAGCTGTAAAATGCATTTGGTCTATTCTTTAAGATGATCCTATTGGTGACATTCCCCTTATCAGTTTTGTCAAATCTCACAGGATTCTGCTTGGAAAAGAAAACAATTTCTAAAAAAAAAACTGTAATTTATTCGGTAAAGTTAATAAATAAGAGACTGCCATTAGTAATTAGTAGCCTATAAACTTTTACATTCTAAAAGCCGTTCCAGTCACCATTTCATATAAATGTACCCGACACTCCTCCCAATAGCAACCCTGCATATGAGAACATATTGTCTGTAAGAAGACAGACAGTAGAAAAAGGCTGCTGTGTCATCAGTCACAAAGCCATACATTCAATATGTGTGTGTGTGTGTGTGTGTGTGTGTGTGTGTGTGTGTGTGTGTGTGTGTGTGTGTGTGTGTGTGTGTGTGTGTGTGTGTGTGTGTACCTTTATCGATTTCTCCACGTCACCGCCGCAGAGTGACTGCAGTGGGATTCGGAATGGTCTCCATACTGGGTTTAGGGTATTTTTGATCACCTGCATAACAGCACAGATTAACAGGTTGACATGCATGCAACTTTAAAAACTTCAAAGTGTCGATACAAATTCTAGTTATGAGAGTTAGGGTTAGTATATCCGTACCTCTGTCCTGTGAGCAAGCTGCCATCCAGTTTCTGTCGGCTTGTAAAATTCCAGGAACGGGTCGGACTTGCCAAAGAAATCCTGGAAATACGTAAGAAAATAACATGCAGCTGAATCAAATTAATTACTTACTACTGCTTAGTAATTAGGTCATGTTTTAGCATTTGCGGAATGAAAATTCCAAAGTGGTGAACGGCAGCCTGGCCATAGATAGGGCAGAGGTTATAATTTATAGTTCAACGTTAGATTTCATGTGTTGATGGCAGCACTGCAACACTAGACGGATGAATAATAACTTTCAATCTTTCATTCATTGCTCTATATCGAATGAGCTGAAGGTTAGTAATGGAATGGCTTTTCTAGATGTGTGTTACAAAAAAAAGCAGCAGATAACTGAGAATTTTTTTTTCTCAACTTGCTTAATTTGCCTTCACTGTCAACAAACTTGTAGGAGAAGGCCCCAAAAAGCCAAGCTGACCAATCACAGGTCTTACAATCTCCACATGGTGTGGTTGAAGCTGCCGTAGCCTTGAAGTGTAGTCGTTTAGTAGTGAAAATAACAATTTAGAGAATACTTTTCTATTCATCCTTATCTCCAGTAGCAAAGACCACATCAACACTTCCAATTTTTTTTTTTACTCCAGTAGGATCTTCTACAATATTTTAATATTTCTGAATTCCTAAAAATGATACAAATGTGCAGTAGCAATCAATACCTTTTTATCCAGTTTTCTACCTGCAACTTCAAAATCCACCACTCTGTTGTCTGTTCTTTCTTCGGCACATATCTACAAAACAAGACATAGCATTGTGTTAAAATATCAAATAAGGTGCAAATATACCAAGGGACACATGTACACTTAGAATCAAATACCCTTAATGCTCTACAGTAAATGTCATTGCCAATCTGAATTAGTGACTTACAGTGATGGTACCTTTCCCTGCAGGTTTCTTGTCCTTCATGACAAGTGGTCTTGTTAGTTTCCTTGAGGACACAACCTGGACAGAAAAACACTTTTCTGAACAACTGTTATCTTATTAATCACTGGAAATGCCACAGCCCCAACACCACTTCCAATGATAATTCTACAGAATAGGAAAATTCCTTATATGTTATTTGTTATGCTTAACCGGGATGAAGAGAACGAAGCATGCTGAATAAGCTTTGTGATTGAATGACTATTTGTTAAAAAAAAAAAAAACGGGCTAACCTGTCCCAAGGTACACTCCAGTTCTCCCAGGAAGTCAGCATCTTGCAGACTGCAGTTGACGGTGTCAATGTCATATATTTCAAACCTCAGCTTCTGCACCATCTCAAAGTAGTAGTCAACGACAAAAGTCTTGGAAAACTTGGGATTAAGGCAGTTCTCGATTTTCTCTGTCCGGCCAATCTAACACAGATACATGTTTCAGAGTCAAGGACTTTTCTTGTACATAATCAAACCCCCTTTGACTCACAGCAGCTACTGACATTTCCAAAGTGACAGCAAAAACGGTTGACCCCCTTCAAAAATGTCTCTAAATACTGGAAATACTTAATTTTTTTTTTAAATGAGGAGGATAATTTTGGCCTTGTAGATCAGCCTTTTGACCTACTAACCTCACACCAGTGAGGCCCTGAGCTGTTCATGAGGAGCACACATTGAGGGTCAGACTTTGAGAATGCATCCATGTCGAGCAGATTCTCACAGGAGATGCTCAGCGCCACCTTGGTCACACAGTCAGTGACCTTTGGTGCCGGGGTTCCAACTGCTGCCATCACAGGCTGGAGGACACACACTCACACACGCGAACTGACCAACAGAAACACAAATAAACAGTCATACACAAACAGAAGGGAACATACACACACCGACCCATAACATTAGTCATCCAGGTTATGACTGAGCTATGACTATACTGAGAGCAGCAGCCATCTGCATTTTGTGAGAGTGAGACACTTGTTCCATCCTCTTGTTTATTTAGCAGACGTTATATTGTTTAGCTAGTTTCCAAGGTTTGGCAGTTGACACGCCCAGATAGAGCCTATGGACCAAGTAAACTGCATTCAAGAATGTTATATATGTGTTTATTAATAGAAATAGAATAGTGTAGAACACATAAGAGATCGTATGATTCGTTTTGTAAATTCGCAAACACATGATGTACTTACCGCCCCTTTAGTTAAATAAAAATGTGACGTTAGGATTTTTGTAAGCCAGTGCGCAGTGGTGACTACCGGGAGTTGCTATCCAGTAGATGAGAGTCATATGATCGTACCAACCAAACTAGCGTTAGCGGATGCCTGAATACATGTCGAAATCAAAGTAAAACATTCGCCCTTGTTTTATGCGGTCTGTCCCATAGATGTAGCTTGCTACATATGCTCTGTCCATTATAAAGAGAATCCTCAACGCTAGTTAGTTAACTTAAGGAGCGTTACGTTACAGCGGCCGTCCCGAAAGACACTTCACACACGTTTATTGCTGTTAAAATAGTGTAACTGGTAACTTGTATCTAACGTGAACGAGTTAACTATGCCTATTTTGTTTCGGCTAATGTTAACGTTAAAGGCCAGATACGTAACGTAACATAACGTAAAGTATCGTTACCATTTCAGTCCTTTAAGTAACATAGTAACGTTAGATACTGTCTATCTAATAGATAGTAAAACCTTTAACGTTACATCTATATTTATTTTGGGAGCGAAAACGACACAATGTAAAAAGGAGTCTTTATTTTATGTCTTACCTTGTTAGCTAACTTAGCTAGCTGTGTGTGCTGTGGTTTGGTGTTTGTAGTGTTGACAGAAGAGCTAGTAAGCTAAGTGGGCGGTGCCTTGTGTACTGTTTCCAGTACAGAGACACCCGCTGCAGACAAGAGCAAGAGTGCCCTTATTTTGTAGGTTTTAACCTTAATATTTACAGTCAATGGCTTTAACCATAGTAAAGCTTGTCAAAAAAGGCAAAAAAGTATAAGTTACATCATTCGGTGTATAAAATGGTCATAAACACAGCTTCAGAGAAGTGGAAATTTGATTTAATATTAAAAATGTGGAGAGACTGTGTAGTTTCACTTTGAGAGTCATGCGGTGAACCCAAAGGCCTAATTTCCCCAGTCATACAGAATTACCTGGATATGAAGACCAGTCAAAGCTGTCAGACAAAAAGGGAGTTCCACAAAGCATAATATGCCCCACATCAAAATGAGCACCAAGAGGAGAACTGTTTTTTTAATCAGAATCTGAAAAGATGTATTGCCCGGTAAGTAGTACTTACTAGGAATTTGCTTTGGTTTGGTGCATACATATAAACATATTTAAACATTATGAAATAAACAAAAAATAAATACAGAAACAAATAACATTGATTATCTTTCTTGATTTCTTCCTGCCAGCCATCAACTTGTACACCCAACAGTCTTGGTATAGGAATCCAAAGACTACAGATACAAATTCATTCAATAGTAGTAGACTATGTCATTTTAAATAACATTTGAATAGTGTGTAATATATTCGGTTGGAAAGCTATTTGACCTAAATAAAGCTTACTGGACTGTGATGTTATGTATACTAGCTGTGACCTAATGTTTCCTTTATCAGAAAAAAACCACAGTGCCAGAAGAGGCAACATATTTGTGGTAACAGTTCTGTTGTAGCCAATTTCGATTTGTGCTGCATGTGTAGTGTGGTAGGTTTGTGCAAATGTTGTTACGTCACCTGCGTACCTGTTGGCAAGGGTGATTCAAGGATTTTTTTTAAAGTGTGGTGGCACAGGGGGGGGGGGACCAATAATCAGGAAGGGGGAGCATTCATTATTAATATTACTTTTTCGTATTTTAAACAAATTGAATATCCGAATAAAATAAATATTTTCTATAGGCTCACTCTGCCACTTTTAAAAAAAAAATTAAATATTCCAGTGCTAGTTCCATGGTATCAGAATTTTGGATAGTCATCATGGAAACATTAATTGTTCATGTGACAAGGGCTGGGAAAACTGGCAGAACAGACAGCCAAATGACAGTACTTTGATCCAATGGAAATCACAATTATCAGATTGACAGCAGTCTAGCCCAATGGATTGGTGGGGGGGGCACCAGGAGGGGGGCAATCATATTGTTGGGGGGGACAATCATATATCCACCACTTTTAGCCCCGCTCCTGCCTGTTGGTATATGTGCTAATTACCGCAATCACAGATGTTAGAAAGGGGGAATCACAGGTGAGCGGCGAGAGGGAATTAGGATCTGGAAGCCATGTGTGCGTGTGATAGTCTACATGTTTTTTGGTATAGTCTGCTCGTTTTTAACTTTTTCATTTGGCACACCCGGTTTTGTAGGCGTTGTTGAACTTATTCAATAATAGTGTTAGACTCAGACGTCATGGCGGACCTCATCATTTGCACCATTAGAGTTGGAAATGTCTTCAAATTCCCTCCAGTGGCATTTTTTGTTATTAGATTGCCACTACAAGTTCAGTGTCTTTGTGGTGAACATACATTAGTTGACAGCACTGATGCTATAGTGAAAAAATATATATTTACACTTTTTAGAACTGCTTACACACGTTCCCTAAAATTTAGTCAACATGTGCCAAAAACCCACAGTATCAGGGAAAAGCTCAAACTTGGTTCTAAATTAAACATCTCGTTAAAAATGACATAATCTTATAGATAAATTAAACTTTGCTCAAATGTACAGAAGCAACCAGGACTTGTCAACAAGGTCTGAAAAAACAGTGTCATATCAGGGTGATGGTGCTGACACAACATGTAAGAAATGTTTAAAAAAGGACATGCACATCCCCATGCCAAAATAGGATGGGTGCTGGATCAAAGACATATAATTTAAATAAATAGATTCTAAAACCAAATAGCTCCCATTAGAAGGATTTTTAATGCTGTGAAACATTTCGAGCACCATGCTCTTCCTCAGACTTCTCGCTGCCACAACTTGTCCAACGCCTGACCACGACCCTTTCCCAGCTCACTGCCACAACAAAGTAATACAGGGGAAAAGAAAGAGAAATAATGACATTTACTCAACAAAGCCATACCATGTATCAAGTGTTCCATTTGTAGTGTTACATGCATTATGCAAACTACTTATCTCTCCCACATTCATTTCTTGGCATTTATCCGTGCCATTTCATACACTAAACAGTCCTTCCAGAAAAATGCAGAGTTTTTTTGTGATTGTTGCGGGCAAAAATCCTTGATTATGCGGCATGTTTTCTTAAAAAATGCGATGAAATATGCGGATATTTATGCAATTTTATGCGATGAAATTGCGGGAACTTGCAAAAATTGCGGGAACTTGCAAAAACTACGGTTTCATCATGGCTTCATTGCGGGGTTTGCAGCTTTTCGATGATGTTCACATCGCGTAATTACATCACTTAATAACGTTCCCATGGCAACAGGGGAAAATGGCTACTCTTGTGTGAAGTAAACAAAACATTTTTCAACTTTCTAAGATATACGTGACTTTTCTGCAACGAAAATGCAGGGATTATGAAATCATGCAAGCCCCGCATATTTTGCGCGGAAATCGGCAATTTATGCGGCGAAAGTGTGGCGTATTTTAAAAAGTGCGGCCCCCCGCATAAATATGCAGACTTTGGCTGATTATGCATTGAATTATGCGATCGCATAATTGCAAAAAGAGGGTGCGGGAGATGCAGACAAGTATTAAGTATGAGGTATTTGGGTTGATTTAACCAACCTTTCTAGGACGGGTCAGAAACACCGAATATATTAGGGGGTTTCAGCTTGTAAGATTTGAAGAAGGAGGCCACTTGATCAGGCAGCTCCGCCAGGACACACTGGGCAAGGGCCACGCTGTTTCCCTGCAATGGCAATGTTACAAGAATTATAGCTAGTGTTAGCCATGTGGGACCATGCTTGCTAACATAAAAATGTGCATGTGTCTGTGCTATTGACAGCCGTTTCTGATCAATGAAATGAAAGGAAGCCTAAGAGAGAAGGCAGGTGGGCTGGGTGGTGTTACATTAATGTGAAGAGCAATTAGCAGGGAGGGGCAGTGGGAGCCACTGTCAAAAACAATAATAACATCAACCGTAAATAGTGAAATGTATGATTTTATATATGTATTGCATTTACTTCCAAATCAGTAAACACGTTATACTAGGTAATACTGAATTATAAAATATTCTCTAATTACAAATCCCTTTCTATATATATATATATATACATACAGTGGGGCAAAAAAGTATTTAGTCAGCCACCAATTGTGCAAGTTCTCCCACTTAAAAAGATGAGAGAGGCCTGTAATTTTTATCATAGGTACACTTCAACTATGAGAGACAAAATGAGAAAAAAAATCCAGAATATCACATTGTAGGATTTTTTAATGAATTTATTTGCAAATTCCTCAGGAAAATAAGTATTTGGTCACCTACAAACAAGCAAGATTTCTGGCTCTCACAGACCTGTAACTTCTTCTTTAAGAGGCTCCTCTGTCCTCCACTCGTTACCTGTATTAATGGCACCTGTTTGAACTTGTTATCAGTATAAAAGACACCTGTCCACAACCTCAAATAGTCACACTGCAAACTCCACTATAGCCAAGACCAAAGAGCTGTCAAAGGACACCAGAAACAAAATTGTAGACCTGCACCAGGCTGGGAAGACTGAATCTGCAATAGGTAAGCAGCTTGGTGTGAAGAAATCAACTGTGGGAGCAATTATAAGAAAATGGAAGACATACAAGATCACTAATAATCTCCCTCGATCCGGGGCTTTACGCATGATCTCACCCCATGGGGTCAAAATGATCACAAGAACGGTGAGCAAAAATCCCAGAACCACACGGGGGGACCTAGTGAATGACCTGCAGAGGGCATTTTGAGTGAAAACCTCCTTCCATCAGAAAGGGCATTGAAGATGAAACGTGGCTGGGTCTTTCAGCATGACAATGATCCCAAACACACCGCCCGGGCAACGAAGGAGTGGCTTTGTAAGAAGCATTTCAAGGTCCTGGAGTGGCCTAGCCAGTCTCCAGATCTCAACCCCATAGAAAATCTTTGGAGGGAGTTGAAAGTCCGTGTTGCCCAGCGACAGCCCTAAAACATCACTGCTCTAGAGGAGATCTGCATGGAGAAATGGGCCAAAATACCAGCAACAGTGTGTGAAAACCTTGTGAAGACCTACAGAAAACGTTTGACCTCTGTCATTGCCAACAAAAGGTATATAACAAAGTATTGAGATGAACTTTTGTTATTGACCAAATACTTATTGTCCACCATAATTTGCAAATAAATTCATTAAAAATCCTACAATGTGATTTTCTGGATTTTTTCTCTCATAGTTGAAGTGTACCTATGATGAAAATTACAGGCCTCTCTCATCTTTTTAAGTGGGAGAACTTGCACAATTGGTGGCTGACTAAATACTTTTTTGCCCCACTGTATATATATATATATATATATATATATATATATATATATATATATATATAATAACTCTACTATGGCAGCATATACAGTGCTGCTCATAAATATTCATACCCATGCTAAAGGTGAGCATCCTGATAAAGTTCCCTTGGCCTTTGGAATTAAAATAGCCCCACATCATCACATACCCTTCACCATACCTAGAGATTGGCATGGTTTTATTTCAGTTAGCCTAATAGCTAATTGAGATAAGAAGGGCATGTGATGATGTGGGGCTACTTTAATTCCAAAGGCCAAGGGAACTTTATCAGGATGCATAGTATCCTGGATCCATGAAATAACTGGCCTTTAAAAATAAAAATCTGCCTTCCTCTATGGGAATTTAACATAGGGGTATGTATAATTATGGCCCCTGTATTTTAAGGAAGAACATTTATTTATTTACAATACATTATTCATTCACAAACAAATTGGTGTCCTTAAAAGGTTGGATTTTTCCTAATTCTTTTAATTAAGGCATTAAGATCAATTTCCAAAAGATGATTTTTTTATTCCTCTTTTTAGTCAACTTTAGCATGGGTATGAATACTTATGAGCAGCACTGTAGGTATGGGCTGCTGCTTACTTGGAAATCTCTGAAGGGCACAAACTGGACGATGTCTCTTGAAGCGACATCACCCCTGGGTGAACACAGCAATTTGTCATCACTGTCAAGGGCCTCCATTTCGCTGAAGTCTGCACCGCCAACACCCACTATAATGATAGACATGGGCAGACGCGAGGCCTCCACAATAGCAGTGCGTGTCTGGTCCATGTCTGTGATCACTCCATCTGTGATGATGAGCAGCACAAAGTATTGCTGCAGATGGAGAGAGAAAATAAATTAGACAACGTCAGATACAAAGTATACATTCATTAGGTATTACAAGATTATCTTATTCCTAGGTTGTTTTATTCAGATCTTATATCATCGTTTTAAATTTCCAGTTTGTGCAGCTTGTCACTGAACTCTTAAAAACACATTTTATGCATTACGACATACTGCTTGAAAAAATGTTTTTAAATTACTGAGAGAGAGATCAGGAGAGATCAAAATATGCTAGATCAAAACAACATGCTTCAGTGCTAATACAGTGAACAAACAGGGTAAAACATCTGTCTGATACCATGTGAAGTGAGTGTGAAGTTAACAGGTATTACCTATTCATTTTTAAGATTGTTAGTTTTTCTATCAGCTAAGCTTGCTCTCAAAATGGAATCTATTGAACAACTATTTGATTGGCGGAGAGTCCTGAGATTTCACATTGACCACTGAGTATTTAAACTACTTTTCTTTTGAGAAAAAAGAATTTGGCTACTTACTGAGGCCATATTCTGCCGGAGAGCTTGTCTGGCAAAGTAGGCTACATGGTTGATAATCGGAGAGAAGTTGGTGGGGCCCCAGAGCTTCAACTGGGGTAGACAGTGCCGGTAGGCCTGCACCACACCCTCTATGCCTGCCACACACCCCCCCACACACACACACATAAATGAGAATAAGGCAGCACCAATGCCACATAACTGAACAACTTTTAACAACCAAACACAATCTTCTGACATAAGGTTTGACTTACCGGCGCAGAATGGATTTGCCGGATTGAAATTGATAGGAAATTCATGGGAAACCTGTAAGCATGATTCATAGATAGATAAATATATAAAAGCTTTAAAATACAGTCCAAGACAATTTGACACCATTTTTTGAATTTAATGTATTAATGGAACAAGTGAGAAAAAACTCAGTCACAATATTCCTGTGTCCTTTAATATTCATTTTGTAAGAAACCTGTACTCTTACCTACTGTATGAAAACAATTTCACATCTGACACAGCTAAAATCACAAAGAGACCAATACTTGTGAGCTGTTATGAAAGTACAATGCACTGCCAGCCAGGTAAGTGTGCGTGTCGATAGTATGAGTGTAACCTGATTGAGTCATTAAAAGGTACAATATGTAACATTTCTGCATTAAAATGTCTAAAAACGACCATACCTATGTTATATATTTTATTGAGTTGTGTACTTACACTACCCCAAATGTTTCCACCAATTTTCAAACACAGAAAAATCTCTACATTTATTTCTGACCTGGGACATTTCCTTTAGTCGTCTGTCAGTGGTGTCATACAACCTTTGACCTCTCTAGTTCCTCTAACTTCCGTCAAAACACGGGCACCCAGGTGATACGTTCGAGAGTAATTGAAAACCATACAGTGTCACAGAAAGGAATACTCAGTAACGTAATACTGCTTTTTTCTGGCATACGGCATCATTTTGTCATTGATTACATGCCATTTATAACACAGTAATACAACAGATACCTTATTTATTGATACATTTCAATAGCTAGCTAATGCTAATGCTTTGAGGGTAATGTTATAAGGTTACAGCATCGTTATACACGCTAATAAAGTTATTTTTAGTATGATTGTTTTGACCATAGACATGTAGCTATACTGTATATGTCTATGGTTTTGACCACGGTTAACAGCACTGGGCTAACCCACAAATAAGTTCACCAGTAACGTTAGCTGTATAGATAAACGACAACTCTAATGCTAATTTGCCAGCTAGCACACCCCGGTCGGTCTGCCTCACTACCCCGGCGCAAAGAGACTTCAGTCGGGATGAGACATGTGAAATATATTGTGATAGTGCGGTTTTAGCTGCTGTTTAATGTTAGCTTGCTTGCTCACTAGCTAACTGGTCAGCTACCAATACAAATCAAATCAAGAAAAACATAATTATGTTGGAGAAACTGCAGCTATTTTATTAGAATGACATGAATAAACTTGAATGGGTAAACTCGTCCGTGAACAGATGCATTCTAATCGGTGACGGTGTTTAACAATAGAAACTACAACTCCCATAATTCCACGTCATCAAAAGTCTGTGTTTACCATCCATTGTTTTGATTGAGACCCCTAGCGGCAGAAAGCAGAAACATATAGTATGTTTAAATGTCTGATGTCTGGTCTCTCTAATGACGGTTAGGATTTTAAAGTTTTTTTTAGGATGTTTTTATACCTGCCAAGAGGGAGGGACCTGGGCTCCAAAACCAAAGACAGGAAACATCTTGTTACTACATACAGAGACAGAAAAAATACATGTATAGGAATAACATTAATTAATAACACATATTACACAGGGCACGTCAGTCAGTAGATTGTGATCATTGTAAGCAAGCAAACTTTATCATACAGATGTTTTCAAATCAGAAGTTAGAAAATGGCAAGTTACATGGAATCTGACTGGCGTAACTCTTGCTTGGCTTTGCGTCAACATATTTTGTAAGCTCTGCAAAAGTCACGGAGAGAATTAACGAGGTAGGATAACGTAGGACAAAGCGGTGTCGTTTACCTGTCATAGTCCTGGATGACATTACCCACTGCCCAGATGGCTGTCAGGTATTCATTATAGCCTTCAGGGTTGATGTAATGGAGGGACTGGGGAGAGCTGGGATGCCCGTTAGAGCCTGTGAAGTCGATGGCGATCTGGCCAGGGTCCGAGAGAGGATAAGGATCAAGGTATGAGGAGCTGCTTGCTCAGTGACCAAATGACAATGAGAGATATGTAGCACAGTATATACCGGTACTATGATTCTGCAAGGGTGTGTGGTGGTGTGCCGATTAAAACAATGTGAACACAATTACAAGTATTAAAGTAATAACATCTTGTGTCTGACATTTCCAAACTCACAGTGAAGTTGATTTGACAACCCCCCATTATATAATCCAGGAAGGTATACTCCTTCACCACCTGAAAGGGTAAACATTGTGTTAACTGTTTGCAGCAGTGCACAATGTGTTGTGATGCAATCAAAATCAGTAACAGTGGTAACCTATTTACGAGTCAACAAGAGATGTTTCTGGTTGTCTTAAAAATGCATGTTCTAAAAATGAATGAGAAGATGCAGTTGCTCAGTGAGAGAAAATATACTGAAAATGAAGGTAGAGTTAGATTTTAAATGTCCTAATTTATAAATGATTACCTGGCAGTCCTTGATGCAAATGACCCCAGAGTTTTTATAGTTTCTCTTCTTTAACTTTTTTGGGGAAATGCACTCAAATTCAGCCTGCAAGTGAGAACATAAATCATATTCATGCCAGTTAAAATAACAGGCCTTTCATTGGTAGAGCTGGAATCGCGCACACACACACACACACACACACACACACACACACACACACACACACACACACACACACACACACACACACACACACGACTCACCGGGGAAATGTGTGTTCCCATTTGCATCTCCGCAAGTGTGGCTTTAAAGCTCCCAATAAGGTCATGGGAGCCGTTGACATGGTGATCAAAACAATCAACCTGCAAAAGCCACCCCATAATAAGTTCAGAGAATAATAATTCATAATTACTTTTATTTATATAGAGCCTTTCGTGAAACCCAAGGACACAGAATAACTAGCATCAGGTAAGGATGAATAAATTAAGGTTGATGTGATTTGTTTCCAAAGCCATTACTAACCTTTGTGCTGATAGTCATCTTAACATATTTCCATTTTAATTAAAAAACAGTGCAAATGTTTGTTTTGTCAACATGTAAACATTTTCGAAATTGGATGTAGATAGCTTTTTCAGTCTTTTTTTAGACTACTAAGGAAGATAGACCTATACTACAATGGCAAGATGTAATATAAACATAATTAAAACACACAGTATTCAATATTTGTGGTCAGCGAGGAAGCGTCATCATATTTTCAGTGCACTCTAGGGGTGTTAATCTTTCACTGATGTCACGATTTCGTTCAATTACGATTATCCTACCATTCGAATCGATTCGATATATCACGATGCGTCACCTCCTCAATACTATATATTGCTACACATGGTTTTCATCAACAAATTCAAGCAGCCAAATATATATGAACTCCCCTTTTTATTGTATCTGCTCTTAAAAAAGCAATAATCCATTATGGTCTGTCACTGCATCGATGCTGAATCGTCCAGGTCCGCATCGCGATGCAATGATTCATTTTAACACCCCTAGTGCACACTTGGTCCAATACCAGTCTAACCCCACAATACATTTAAAAAAAGTCACACCTCACATGCACAACTAACCAATCACATTTCATGCTTAGTTATCAATGCAAATACAGTAAATTCAATGGGAGTAACTCAAGTGGCTAAAAAGAACATGCAAACATGCACACCTTCAGGTGGGGACGTCAAGAATCCTGCATAAATACACACATCACTTTTCCAGCTGGGTCGCAGCATGTTTTTAAGTTTGGAAGCATTGTAAGATGAAAAGAAAATGCAGTTACAAGATGAATCATTAGTATGTTAGAGTAACATCGTCAATCAAGCTGATCTAAAAAATGAAAGGGACTAAATCAAATCTACTGTTAAGGGAACAGGTTGTGTCAATGGGCTACATTTTACAGGGCTAACACACTGAGACAAATAACTAAAATGGTAAACAAAATTACCTTTATAGGTCTCTCCACATCTCCTCCACAGAGAGATCTCAATGAGATGCGGAAGGGTCTCCATATTGGGTTTAGGTTGTCGTTTACCACCTGTATAAATGGGTTACGACGAGCCAAAAGTCAAATAATAATTCTGTGCAAGCAGAGGAATGAGCTGTTGGTAAATATGTGTACCTCTGTTCTGTGAGCCAGCTGCCATCCAGTTTCTGTATGCTTGTAGAATTCCAGGAAAGGGTCGGACCACCACAAAAACTTCAAGATATTTAAAGTAAATCAAAAGGCAGTTGAAATAATAAAGAACCCATATGTCAGACTTAACTCATTAAAGCTATAGTGCGTAGTTTCTGCCGCCCCATGAGGAACTCTAAGTAACGACAACAAAACTTCCGGCGCGTCCACATGATACAAGCCCCCCCTCCTCCTACTAGTAACCAAGGAGGACACGGAGGATTAAAAAAAAACATGATGGACTCTTCAGAAAAGTTATTATCTTCACTCGAGTTTCTGCGAGCGAAAGTCGCAGGATGCCACAATCTTCTGAACATAGCCGTACTAAGAAATCCAGAGAGAGTTGTGTGGAGCTGATAGTCTTGATTAGCTTTGTAGCAACTCATTTGGCAATGACTTGAATGTAACGGACGTTCATTAATATCAAAAAGTTACGCGCTAAAGCTTTAAAGTGATCTTCATTACCTTTTTGTCCAGCCTGCGGGCTGACACCTCAAAGTTTACCACTCTGTTATCTGTTATTTCTTCAGCACAGATCTATTTGAAAGAAAAAGAAAAGAAATCAAAACTCTGTGACAGTGACATAACTCTTTTAATTTTTGGTCTTTTCAAACCCAGAAATTGTGGAAGTTTACATTAGTTAACATGTTTTATAACCCATCTGAGCAGTGATGTTGTATTGTATTGCTTTTCTATTGTACTAAAGAGTAAGAAGCAATCAATCACAGGTCACTATAACAAACAAAAGATGCTGATATATAATTGTCTAATCCCAGAATGATTGTGGTATTTTTAATAACTGGTGAAGTGATTTCCTTTAACAAACACAACTAGGATCATTGTGTCATGGCTGTCTGAGCACATTGCAGCCATTCTTTCCAGATTGTCTATGTCAAGAAAAATGGTGCCTCAATCACATAGACAGTTTCTAAATCGCAGCTGATGAAAACCAATGAGATAGAGTCCACTCACTGTGATGGTCCCATGACCTGCAGGCCTCTTGTCCTCCAGCAATAAAGATCGAGTTATCTGCCTGCTAGAAACAATCTGACCACAAAATACTGGCAGTGTCACAGAACAATGAAAAAGTGGTGAAAAGCCCCAAAGTTTCTCTTATAACTGTACAAAGTGAAGCTCACCTGGCCCAGGGTACATTCAAGCTCCCCCAGAAAATCATCATCACTCAGGTCATAGGTGGTATTGTCAATATCATAAACGCAAAACTTCAGCCTCTGCACCACCTCGAAATAGTAGTCAATCACAAACTTCTTGGCAAACTTTGGATTCAGGCAGTTCAGGATCATCTCTGTGCGTCCAAACTTCACAAAGAAGGAACATACAGTATGTATAATCTAAGATGTCAGATCAGAAGCCAAATACATACATTGAAATATATAACAGGAACAACATCAACTACCCTGCCAACAATGCATTCATGTCTGTTAGATTTTAAGGTTTATATAGATTGCTTATTCAAAATAAGGCCTAACTCATACTACTACATAGCCACCCATCCATGACCTACTACAGACCTCATGCCAGCGGGAGCCTGAAGTGCTGATGTACAAGGCACATAGAGGGTCAGACTTAGAAAAGACGTCCATGTCCATGAGGTTCTCACAGGAGATGGTCAGCTCCACCTTGGTGGCCAAATGGGTGGCCCCTGGCACTGGAACCCCACCTGAGGCCATGGCAGCTGGTAATACTAAGATGATCAGATTCACCACAGATAATCAACAAATATCAACAAAGTGAGAGTGACTAAGTAGGCTACATTACTCCACCTAATTTTTAGGTATTTGTACATTACTTAAATATTTTCATTGTCTGCTAGTTTATACTTCTAATCCACTACATTTCAGAAGGAAATATTGTACTTTTTGTACTTCATTGACAGGAGCCACGCAGCTTTTAATAACCGTTTTAGCTAACTGATACTGTACTTATTTTACCACTGTATATTGTACAGACATCTTACAAAAAAAAAAAAACGGAAATAACGACAACAATAATTACGGATTATTATTTGTACCGTTATATGAGCTTACTGTCTATGGAGCTAACCCCAGCTTTAGCTAATCGTTAATAGCTAGACATGTAGGCAGTGCCTTAAGTGGGTGTGTCGATGCCCCTAGAGCACCAAAACTAATACCAATGTATACAGTCTCCTCCTTAGTTACACAGCATTTCCTCATATCAGTTGAAAGCTTACTCAGACTTATTTACCTGTTGAGTTTTTGAAAAATATACAATTTTGCCTGCCACTTAACGGTTATCTGACAAGAACAGCTGAGCAACCTGGGGGTGGAGCCGAGTCTCAGCTAGCTAGCTAAGCTAACAGTTAGTGACGTTAGCAACCTCACGTCTTCTGGTAGTCGTCCATTCCAACTCGCAACTAATTTATGTGTGTCTGGTATATTTGTGCTAAAATGTAATGAAACTTTGTAGTGTCACTGCGGATCAATAAACATGGTAAAATTACGACGGAACTCTCACAAGTTTTGGTTGTTTCTTGTCGACTACGTTACATCAAAGGGACAGACTTCTCCGGGGTGCATTTACGGGTTGCATGTAAAACTAAAACCGCCATATTGTTTGGTTAACAGGGATACATGAAGCGAATTCGTTTATCACATACAGAAACAGTAGTGACCATTGATGTATTAAGAGAACGGTGGTGACATACAATGTTGCATGCTGCGGTTGTGGTAAACCTGTCAGGCGAGAGTCCCTCCCTTTCCGGTGGACCTCGGACGCATCTATATTAGTTTGTGCTCTTGAATGTTTGTATATATATATATATATATATATATTTTTTTTTTTTTTGCTTTCAAAGAACTTTATTATTACAGTACAGAAACATACAAACATTGAAAACATTAAATGCATACATACATACAAACATGGAAAAGGGGCGCATGAAATTTACATCAAGAGAGGTTGAAAGGCATTGTAAATGTTCAGAGTCCGGATGGCTTTCTTATATGTCAGTCCTTTTGAAGTTTCAAAATATAATTTCATGTCATTTTTAAATTGGTGAATATTCGGTTTCCTTTCAGACCATTTGCATTTATGGATATAAAATTTCCCAAATAAAATTAAAAGATTCAAAATGAAAATATGGCATTTTTCCAAATCATTTCCTTCATAGTAAAAAATAATGTCTCTACATTGTAATTTTATCTTAGAGCCACACAATACATAAAATACGTCCTCCACATCAATCCAGAACAATCTGACATAAAAACATTCACAAAACATATGTGCAATCGTCTGTGTGAAAACCCCACAAAATGTGCAGGATTCAGAAAGTTCAGATTTATATTTCTTTAAAATTTGATTTGTTGGGTAGATGCAATGGACAATTTAGAAAAATACTTCCTTAACTTTATTACTAACAACATATTCATTATAATAGGTCCAAATCAAATTCCAATTGATATTCCCAAATTGGTTATTCCAATAATTTTTGCATCGAGCAGCTGTGGGGCAATGTGTCAAATGTCTAAAATATCTATTATTGCACTTTTTATCCTTTATGTCAATGCCATTTAATAAAACATCTGTTCTAAATGTTGACTGATCATTTGACACATTACTACTCTGCAGCAGTCTTATATAACCCGTGGGTATGCTATATTCTCGTGCAATTATTGGAATATTAAACTTCATTAAGAATTCTGAATATGTAAGTAATTGACCATTGTCATTAATCAGCTGGGAAATCAATAAAATATTGACTTGTTCTTATACTTTACATCTTTATTATTCCATATGACATGTTTGTGGGGTGAAAAATTGTGTTTATAAATAAGAAGCCAACATAAAAGAGCTTGCCTATGAAAGTTAGATAGCTGAATAGGGATGTTATCAATATCAAAATTGCACTTTAGTAAAAATTCAATACCACCAACTTTTTGAAAAATAAAGTTTGGAATAAAATACCACATTTTATCTTTATTTATTATATAATGTTTAATCCAGTTCACCTTGAAAATTGTATTAGATGTATGGAAATCAAGAACATTCAAACCTCCTTGATTGTATGGATTACATAAAGTATTTTTATTTAAATAGTGAGGCTTATTTTTCCATATGTGTTTCCTGTTTGTATTCGCGGAACGCATTCAACTCGGGTATGACGTCATTCCCCTCTCCGGCTTCCGAGTTCCGAGGTAAATACATCGCGGCCCGATTCCCCAAGTTCCCGATCATTGTGCGTTTGGGCTTTGACACAAATGGCTGGAATAATACTCAGGAGATGTGTGAGCAGGACTTTACTGTCAGCATCTGGTGCAAAAGGCATCAGAATCAGAGGGACAAACCGGTACCACTGGACAACTTTAAGAGCTGTCACTGCTCTGACTGTAATTATAACTATGCCTTTTATTAGTACTCATCGGACAGTGCTGTTATCCTCTGCATGAAACCGTTAGAATACTTCACCTTTACCTACTTACAGATGCGCAAATGTATGAATTTATGTTTTGGAAGAAAATGGTGCCATTGTAAAAGCGATTGCTTATATGCAAATGTAGGTAAAAGGGCAGCGGCGATTTAGTAGCCTACTGCCAGAGAGCTGCTTAGCCCTTTGTATCAGGATCTGTCATCGCTGTCCATGGGTGAGGTTTAGCATAACGGATATATAAGGAAGATTGTGTATGAGTTAAGACATTTAACATACTTAAGTTTAACTGATAATAGTCAAATTCAAACTCTACACTGCAGTACCTGGTGCCACCTAACGTTACTGCTTCTCAGGTAGTGTCAGGTTACCTTGGGTCAACTGATACTGGTCATTGTAAATAATAGCCATGAGTCAGAAATCTCTTTTATTTAAGTCCCTTTTTTTTTTTTTTGCGTGTCTTTTTTTGTCTCTATATCTGAAGTAGTTCCTGCATAGGTTTCCCTTTTGTGTCTTTATATCACTTCCTTTCTTGTGTACAGACTGGAGGAGCTGCATTAGTCCTGGGGTTCCCCACCCTATCCTGTCTGGGCCATGAAGTTTATCTCAGAGTGCAGAGTTCAGCTGTGGTCCACGCTTTAGAAAAAGGTAGTAGGCAATTCGAATACAGATTTAGGCAAACAAATATGTTTGCGTTTTCAGGAATTAGGTGTAGAATGCCACAATCCTAATCAACATGTCATTAATAAATATACTTGAGTTTTTTTTTTTCAATGAGAACTTTTTTGGACAGCGTGGAAAACAGAAAGAGAGTTGAGGTTTAGTCTAGTGAATTAGGACGTAAGACCATCTTTGGCTGAATTTGCTGCCGTGTTTTGTGTCTGTGCAGAGGAGGTTTTGGAGCAGGCTGACTACCTGTACAGCTGTGCAGAGACCGAGAAGCTTTACCAGCTGCTGCTGCAGTACAAGGACAGGCAAGGAGAGCGTTCAATCACCATAACCAGCTCTTCTCTGTTCTCTCTTTTCATATTTTCTCTATTTCTTCTGTTCTCACTAAAAGTTGTTGGAATGAACCGTGTTTTGGTGCATTGTATTATTTATTGGATATGTTTTTGAGTGCATTACTCTCTGCCTCAGTGTCTTTTTGTAATACAACAAATCACCAGAGAGCACCGAAGTTTAACATTGTATACACATTGTGAGTCTAAGTTGTGATTTTGTTTCTGTCCATCCAGTGATGATGCAGAGTTCCTGTGGAGGTTGGCCCGGGCGTCTCGTGACCTGTCCGAACTGCCCAACATGGAGGACGGACGGAAAAAGCAGCTGGTGTTCGAGGGCTTTGAATATGCAAAGAAGGCCCTGGAGAAGGATGAGAAGTGTTTCGCAGCACACAAAGTAAGACGCTGGTTTCACTGAGAAGGCACCACTGATTCACCTCCATCAGGGCTTTAATCATCACAGTCCAACTAACTAGCTCTTTTGCATTTTGCATTTGCACCCGCAGGATTGTTGCCAAGTTCATCAAAACTTTACATGACACAGGACAGTTTCTTTTTAAAAGAGCTTTAAAAAGACATTAAGGTCTGATTGGACCAAACTGTCGTCACTCTTTCTCTCCTAACAGTGGTATGCAGTATGTCTCAGCGATGTCGGGGAATACGAGGGGGTCAAGGTGAAAATTGGAAATTCGTACATCATCAGGGAACATTTAGAGGTGAGAGGACATTTGTGTCAATGTTATATTATCATTGTGTGACAGTTCTATATTCTGAAGTGAAACATGTTTCTTTTCCTAGAAAGCCATCGAGCTCAATCCCAAAGACGCCACTTCGTTACATATTTTGGGTTACTGGTGAGTAAAACCATGGGTATACGTATTTCTTTTTCTTCTTTTTTATAATACAGCTGCTACATCAAGTCAAACATGGATACAAGCTTGGACTAGCCAAGTCTGTTACACTTGTACACTCTAAAGGCTAAAGAGGCTAAAGGAAAAGGAATTTGGCTGTGGCAGTTTGGCAGTAAGTTGTTGTAGTGGCAGTGGTGAGTGTGAAAAACAAACATAATGCAGTTGTCACGTTTTCAGGCCCAAAGAATGCAAATAGAATGGGATGTAAACCAGATGAAAAGAAACTGTGTGCATGAGACTTAAATACCTCATATTATGCTCATTTTCAGGTTCATAATTGTATTTAGAGGTTATATCAGAATAGGTTTACATGGTTTAATTTTCAAAAAACACCATACTTTTGTTGTACTGCACTGTTGCTGCAGCTCCTCTTTTCACCCTGTGTGTTGAGCTCTCAGCTTCTGTTTTAGCTACAGAGTGAGACATCTCACTTCTGTACCATCTTTGTTTGGGAGTCGCACATGCGCAGTAGCTAGGTAAGGACTGCTAGCTAGTCCTTTGCAGAGTATGAGGTCGTGCCACGCTAGCAGCTAGGCGAGCATTACAACGTGTGTTACAAAGTGACGCAAAATGACGCAAAATACATTTGTCCCTGAAGTAAAGGCTGGACTACAGTAGAGCTGTTTGGAGCAGTTTGTGAACAGTGTTTTCTGTTGGAGATGGTAAGTCCCTTTGGGGGGGACTTTGGGCTTTTTCACTTTGTAAACCTATAACATGCACAAAAAAAATATATAAAACAATAAAGGAAAGGGAAAAAGCCAAAAAGCATAATATGAGCACTTTAAAGATGCAAATCTTTCATTTGTTCGCCACTAGAGGTTAACAGGGTCAGCAGACTGCAGTTGCAATCTCAGACCTTTTGTCCAAGATGTAGCTATTGCGCCAAATTATTCTACATTATATCATTAGAGCTTTAAGTCACTGAGGCTTTATTATCTGTATGTCTTCTTCCTCTTAGGTGCTTTGCCTTTGCTGAGCTGCCTTGGTATCAACGCAAGGTGGCGGCTGTCATTTTTTCATCACCACCTACGTCCACATATGAGGAGGTGAGGACTGCTCTGTCTCTGTCTCTGTCTCCGTCCTTTCTTTTGTTACTAACTGCACAATGGCTGACTGTTCAAACTGCTTCAGGCTGTGATGACCAGTTCATTGTTACTTTTTGGTTTGGGCTTGGAGAGATAAACATTTTAACAAATTTGGATGAAGTCATGTTTTTCTGCCCCTTTTCAGGCTTTGGTATTCTTTTTGAAAGCTGAAGAAGGTAAAACACAGTATACTCATAAAGTCACTGAGACATTTACTGAAATATTGCTGATCTCTTGTTGGCTGCAGCTCAGATCCTTAGATCAAGACCGCACTGTGCTTGTACATGATTTCTCTAAACGGTTAAAAATGCATTCAACTAACTTACATTTCTGTTGTTTTTTTTTCTCAGTTGATCCAAACTTCTATAGTAAAAACCTGCTAATGCTCGGGAAAACCTACATGGGCATGAAAGACCAAAAGAAAGCACTGCTCTATCTAACCAAAGCAAAAGAGTACCCCGCTCATACACTGGAAGACAAAGAGGTACATCAACTAAGACTACTAGCCTTTGATTAATTGTGTTTTAATGTCTACTTGACCCAGATGCATTATAGTTTTAACTTCAGGAATCTTGATGCATGAATCATACTTGCTGATGTGAACATCCTTAGTTGGTTTACAGTAGATTTGTTCCTTTGCAGGTCCATAAAGAGGCTGTTGACCTCTTGAAGAAACTAGGATGAAGAGAGCACATGCTGGGCTAAATGTTTGAAAATGTGAATTTTGTCCCTTGTTTTTTTAATTCAGATTTGTGTTCTGATGGAGGAAACACGGTCAAGAGAAATGTGGGACGGTGAAGCATACAACAGATATACTTTTGGAAAAAAAAATGTATTTTAAACTTTTTTGTGTTGTATTTTAAAGTTTGACTCAAGAAATGTAACCAATTTCATTATATTATTTTAATTATCTGCGGCCATCATATCAAGCAGTAGTAACTGATTTGTCAAATCAAATGTCAATTTTATTTGTTGGACACACACACACACACACACACACACACACTTTTCAGTAATTCCATTCAAAAAGTGAAACTTGTATAATGTATACATTCATTCCACACAGAGTGATATATTTCAAGTGTTTATTTCTTTTACTTTTGATGATTATAATAACTAATGAAAACCCCAAATTCAGTATCTCAGAAAATTAAATATTACTTAAGACCAATACAAAAATAGGATTTTTAGAAATGTTCTTCTGCATTGTTGGGTCTGGCGCATCGCATCATTCTCTTCACGATACCCCATAGATTTTCTATAGGGTTAAGGTCAGGCGAGTTTGCTGGCCAATTAAGAACAGGGATACCATGGTCCTTAAACCAGGTACTGGTAGCTTTGGCACTGTGTGCAGGTGCCAAGTCCTGTTGGAAAATGAAATCTGCATCTCCATAAAGTTGGTCAGCAGCAGGAAGCATGAAGTGCTCTAAACTTCCTGGTAGACGGCTGCGTTGACCCTGGACCTCAGAAAACACAGTGGACCAACACCAGCAGATGACATGGCACCCCAAACCATCACTGACTGTGGAAACTTTACACTGGACTTCAAGCAACGTGGATTCTGTGCCTCTCCTCTCTTCCTCCAGACTCTGGGACCTTGATTTCCAAAGGAAATGCAAAATGTACTTTCATCAGAGAACATAACTTTGGACCACTCAGCAGCAGTCCAGTCCTTTTTGTCTTTAGCCCAGGCGAGACACTTCTGACGCTGTGTCTTGTTTAGGAGTGGCTCGACACAAGGAATGCGACAGCTGAAACCAATGTCTTGCATACGTCTGTGCGTGGTGGTTCTTCAAGCACTGACTCCAGCAGCAGTCCACTCTTTGTGAATCTCCCCCACATTTTCGAATGGGTTTTGTTTCACCATCCTCTCCAGGGTGCAGTTATCCCTATTGCTTGTACACTTTTTTCTACCACATCTTTTCCTTCCCTTCGCCTCTCTATTAATGTGCTTGGACACAGAGCTCTGTGAACAGCCAGCCTCTTCAGCAATGACCTTTTGTGTCTTGCCCTCCTTGTGCGAGGTGTCAATGGTCGTCTTTTGGACAGCTGTCCAGTCAGCAGTCTTCCCCATGATTGTGTAGCCTACAGAACTAGACTGAGAGACCATTTAAAGGCCTTTGCCTGTTTTGAGTTCATTAGCTGATTAGAGTGTGGCACCAGGTGTCTTCAGTATTGAACCTTGTCACAATATTCTAATTTTCTGAGATACTGAATTTGGGGTTTTCATTAGTTGTCAGTTCTAATCATCAAAAGTAAAATAAATAAACATTTGAAATATATCAGTCTGTGTGGAATGAATGTATACATTATACAAGTTTCACTTTTTGGATGGAATTACTGAAATAAATCAACTTTTTCATGATATTCTAATTATATGACCAGCACCTGTATATATACTTTTTTTTTTTTTTTTCAGATCAAAAATAATAAAATACATCTTGGCCACAAATGCATATTCAGCTTAACTATGAATGCTGTTTTCCTCACCAGCATAAGGTGAACTGAGCTGGTTTCATGAGACGTTCATCATGTCATACTGACTGAACTAAAAGTAAACTCAACCAGCTGTAAACATGGTCAGATATACATTTATTAAATGTTTTTTTTTTTTCCACAGGCAAGATCCAATCAAAACAAAGGATAAACCAAGAACACGTTTTTTTTTTAAATTTAAGAACAGAAAACAATTGCCAACAGTTTTGTTGTGAAAGCTGAGCAGAAGGCCTCTCATCCCCCGATTATGACTCAACAAAAAAAAGAAAAGAAAGAAAGCATGGTCATGGAGGGGGGGGGGTTTATTCACTTTTTGTTTTATTTGTATCTCATAAATCCATCTCTCTTCATTAAAATGGGTCAAAGCAGATAAAAAATGAATCTTCTATACACATCGTCTCCAGTAAAGGGGCATTCTGTACAGTGTAGTTGGTGTTTACAGTGTGTATCTACACGCGATATGTTACAGTGTGGATGCGTTTCAGATGGCCTAAACTGCAGTCAGCACAAAAATAATGTCCCTGCTGCATTATCATGTACTGAAATGATGTACAGTATCATGAATCAGCTTTGCATTGAGAGAACACACCTGTCCAGGTGATACTTCGTCGTGTTATGGGCTACACTGAAGGCAACCTGAAACGTCCCATCTATTTCTGATAAGAACAAAGGCATCACAGATTTCCATCAATGGAGCGGCGGCTCTGTAATTATAATATTTAAGTACTTTATTTACTTTCATTATCTTTATACAATGAATATTCACATACACAGTTGATTTTCTTTGATTACAGGTTTCTGCTCAAAAGGAAGCACAAAGTTATGCAGATTTGACCTCTCTTTAAAAGTCGGCTCCTTTTGCTACAGTAAATGGTTTTTCTTCATACTGTCGTCCCTCCTTCCAGCTGAATACATGTTATATACATGACTGATAACTTGAGTAATCGCAAGCTACTCCTAGAAAAAGTCTAAAGCAGCTTGCTGCGGTTTGCAGTGGTCTGAAAAAAACACAATGCTAGAGAAAAACAAGGAGCATGGCCTGCCACTGCCATAGCTGCGTTTAGACCACAGACTGAAAGAATACGCACCATAGTTTAGAGACAATGGAGTTAGACGCGACATCGTGGAAAAACAAAGGACATGTCCCCTGAAGCATTAAAAGGAAAGAAAGGACAAGGGGAAAGTGGGGGTGCAAAAACAAAAGCACACAACATGTAGCACTGCAATGCTGTGTCAGGCTCCAAACAGGCCTTGGGCTGCCGAGGAGTTGCGCCGTGGAATATTTCCACTTATTTGGTCTGTGGCACTTATAAATCACTGCATTTTCAGCACTATGGCGACTACGCAACAGAATTATTGTTTTCTAACAATACCGTGCACGTTTATGACCCAGTTAATGCTTTCAGAAAATTTATTTTACTTGGCCATTTTCCACTGTGTGCTGCCTGCATGCGATATTTGTGTATGTTGCTTTCAAGTCATTCAAGACATGACATTTTATATATATTTTTTAGTCCATAATCTCTTTTATGACCACTGACCAAAACTGAAAGAACCATGGAACTTTGAAAGACAATTAGTGCAATGGTAATGAGATTTTTGCAACAATGCTAAGATTTCTATGCAGCATTGGCTTCAGTTGTAATTTTGTTTAATGGTTGGCAGTAAGTTAAGCTGAGAACAGCTTCTTTCAGTGTTCAAATGTACATTCATATGAATCAGATGTCCTTTGGACCTTAGTACAACACAAGATGGCCAAATATATGCTGTCTTTAAATTTATGATTAACATGTCAGTGTTATGCGCTGTATGGGTATTTGTCTATTGTGATACCTATAACTGAGAAGTACATTTGATTTTTTTCATGTTATCATATAAGCATAACCATGTCTGTCGCTCTGTAAACCACAGTGACTTCATGGGAGTGGAGACACTTTACAGTCCGAGATCACAAATCAAAAGAGGCAAAAGAGAAATCAGCCAAGCACACCCAACCCATTGAGACGTAGTCTGTCTTTTGTCTCTTTTGATGTGACAACTTTCCAAACAGCTCAATCTTTCAATGAAAACTGTGAGTGTGATCCTGGTGTGGATCTCACTTGCCAACTGAAGCAGGTGGCCTGGGATATGTCCAGTGTCCATGGCTTAAACGACACAACTATAACCCACCCACACACCTCACTTTTACTTTGATTTAGAATATTTTCCAACAGTCCCCATATTCCTTTTGATATAGTAGCCTTTCTCCACAAACTTCTTTTTTCTTAACTTCCATTATCCGATTATCCTCTGGACAGGGTTATCCTCTGCTTCATATCAGTCCATCCTGAACACTTTGCCTTTTTGATAATGGTAAAAAAAAGCTCACTAAGAGACAGAGTGTCCATGCTAAAATGTGTGTGTGTGTGTGTAGGTGGTGGTAGCGGGTGGTCACAGCAGTCTTCTTATCTTCAGAGGCAGCCATGCAAGCACGCAAAAATTGCAACAATTACTATGGGTCCATGGGGGGGGGTATCAGGCACCAGACCCCAATACTACTCTCGCTATTTAGAAGCCCTATAGAACTAGAGCTTTAAAAAAAGATTGCGCATCAACTACAAAATCCTCTCAAAAACACTTTCAGTCTCTTTTAAAATGCCAGACAGCAGTGGGGAGGAAATAAAAAAAAAAAAAATATATCCATGAGTTCTGTTTTCAAACAGAGGAGCAAAAATGCTGAAATGCTTGCATATTTCATGATGGGGTATCATATAATATTTAAGGGCTGGAGAACAGGATTGCGGCAAAAATGATGCTGCAAATTAAGATTTGGTTTTAAATGACAAAATAGCTTATAAACATTGGTGGTTATCTTGTGCAATTCTTTTTTTGTTTGTTTTACTTGGGGAGGGAGAGAACTACAAGGACTCCTCCCTTTATTCTTGGCCAAATCCTTCTGTTTCCTCGATGGCAAAGAGCAGCTTCTCTTTCAGCTGTTCGAAGCTCTTGTAAGGAGGCAAGTCAAGACGGTTGAAACTGAAAGACAGTGTGTGGACGAAATATTAATATCAAGGGTCAGATGCTTAAAGCAACACAAATTGGTTATAAACAGTGTTCCCATAATGATTACATATTCCCATAGGAATATGAACAGCTTTCTAAGTAAATTGCGGCTGCTATGATGAACATTTCTGCCAAACTTCATGAACCAGTGTCAGTGATTGCAATAAGTCACTAAGAATCCAGTGTCGCGCCCAAGTCACAGTCCATCACAGTAAATCCCTGTGAATAATAATATACTGGAATAACCTTCATTCTGGGCAAAACTCTGTGAGGGGAGGAAAAATCCCATAAATCAGAGGTAAAGCATTCTACTTACCAAGTGTGGCTCCGAGGAAGCCATGTGTCCTTCCCCACCTTCTCAATGCAGAACTTCTGGGGCCCGTTACTTCCTGCAAGGCAAAAGAAGATGACGGGTGAGAACACTGTAACCGAAAATAGTATGCATCCGCAGCTCTTAGGGTCTGAATGATTATGCCGTGAATGTGTCACTCTTCGCGTGTCTGTCTGTCTGTCACTGACCCATGAGTTCAGCGAAGCCGCCCAGAGGAAGCCTGCAGGTTCCAGTGACAAACTGCATGAGCCGCAGTCGCACTTCGTTGTCCACTTCTTTCACCAGCTGCAGAAGAGGACACACACACACACACACACACACACACACACACACACACACACACACCAAGATGAATCTCTCGTTGTCCGTGGTGTTGTAAAGGAGACACAAACGATATTTGGGGGTGTCTTTTGGTAAACTGACTTGATAGTCTCGCCGTTTCACTTCCTGCCCAGCTGTCCGAACGGCCCGCGGCTCGCGTGATAACAGACCTGGCGCGTATCTTTAGCGGAGCGGAGAGCCGCGTGACACACACTTCTAGGACGCGCCGTGACGCGGCTGGTGGAATATCAAGCATTGACTTGAATGGTAGCGATTGCTCGAGGGGGGGGTCGCGGCGCCTCCGGAACTCAGCGCAGACGCACGCACCAGGTGGAAAATAGGGGTGACATGGTGTTCAGGCATACACGATTACATTACTTGACCACCGGCGTCCCTCCCTCGGGCCCTCCCTTGTCGTTTTGCTTCTTTTTCTTTTTTTATAGAAATAAAACCCATGGGGCGCCCTGGTTGAGCGTGCGCGAGGCTCAGTCCTTCCCGCAGCGGCCCGGGTTCGAGTCTGACGACGCGGCCCTTAGCTGCATGTCAGCCACCCTCCCTCCCCAGTTTCCTTTCTTCAGCTATCCTATTTTATAAAGGCCCCAAACCCCCCAAAAAAATGAAAAAAGAAATAAAAACCCATTTAGTTCATTTTGCAAAACGCTACACTTACACTGACACAACAACAGGACACAACTGCACACAGTAAGATTAGAAACTGAAAGGGTCTGCTCTGTACGGCAGCAGTAACAGAGTCGCAGCACACAGATTTGGTATCAAAGCCAAAAGCAAAAGCACCTATTTGGCTATATTTCGGATGTAAACCCAATCTAAGAATATCTTCTCTATTAAAATGCCTGGTGTAATCGGTAACACTGGTGTTGTGCCAAGTTTATTAACCAGAGGGAAAATTCCCTGGCATTCCAAGTGTATGTATGACCGTACCTGCCAGAACCAGATGATCTGTTTGCTGTTCCTTGTGTAGTGACGGTACACGGTGTTCCTCTGCCAGTCTTGAAGATCTACTTCCTGCATGCCACACAGCATCACCTGGGTCAAACAAGTACACAAATGACATGTAGAACACAAAGCAAATAAACGGAAGTAGAAAGAATTCTCCCGCAAGAAGCGAGTTCTACAAACAACCACAGTATTTCATCTTAATTTATAATGACTAATGGGTTGAAAGCTCTGTGGAGTGGGGTTGGCTATTGGGATTAAAACAAAAACACACCAAAAATATGACACCACAGGTCATTAACGTCACCAAATAGAACAGGGCTTGCTTGCATTACCAGCATCAGTTTATGCTGCTCACCTCAAGCTCCTTTTCATCAAAGTACTGGAGCCACTGAAGTGGGACCACCTCGTTGAAGCCGTCCAGGAAAGCTTTGGTCTGACCTTCCACCCCGCGGGAGAACCTCCACTCTGCCATTAGACTGCAAGCAGGACAACAAAAATAGGATTCACTTCAAATGATAACCTGATGTCAGACATAGTTGCTGTTAATGATAAAACAGTGGTTATACTGAACCCGATATATTCCTCCTTGTTCTCCTCAGTAACTAGAACATTGACGCCATCAGGTTTGAGGTCATGAGAAGTGATCTTTCCCAGGATCTCCATGTCCACTGAGAAGTACATCTCCAGACCACACTCTTCAATGTTGTTGTCCCTGAGGAGAGATGAGATTGTGATGCTGCCACAGCATAATCAAGGGTGAACAGCTCATTATATGCAAAAGTAAATGAATAAATATGCCCAACATATCCAAGTTTCCATCCATAAAGCGTAAAATCTGACACTGGCCAAGTCTCCAGTGTTTGTGCCGTCTTATTCAAAACTGTTCTTGCATCTTGTGGAGTCTGCAAATAACTGCTTCATCCCCTCGTAACATCTGTTCTCTTCTCCCTCTTTCACTCTTAAATGTTCGACTGTAACGTGATCATTATAATTAGCATATGCGCATGTTCATTTCCGTGCCATGCTCTCTACGGTCAGAAGAATACACATATACAATCTGACGGCTGTGTAGACTGAAGAAACAAATTACCTGATCCATATAAGTGAGTTGTAGAACTCTGGGTCGATGGACTCCAGGTCTTTGAGTATTAGCTTCTTGTTCAGCATGCGTTTGTAGAAAGGCAGAGAGAAGCCTGTGTCGATGAACTTGCCGTGGAAAAGTGCCTGTGGCAAGATTTTAATAAAAAGAGAGAACTTTATTTCACTGTGCTGGTCAATCTGAAAATATGGTATCTATGGCGATATATCGATCACATGACAGATTTATGTATTATGTATAAGGAGAAGAGTTGTGCGACGTGTTTCAACTTTGACAATCTGAACAAATATGAACACATACAGATTGTGCACAGTGTCAAAGTACATTTGAGTTTGTAACAAAATAAACCTCAACGGTTTTTGTTTGGACAAGTTTTATTAATTAATGTTTGGTTATAAAAGTTCTATCTTATGAAAAAAATGTCAGCTTGTTTTCCATATGTTTGCGTAGGTGTAACTGTTATCAGGATTGTTTGCATGTGTGTGGGCAGCATGTGAACTTACCATCGCAATGAAGCGGCCTATGAAGCAGAAGTAGGAGAGGTGGTCCGGGTTGATAGCAGAGGCCGGATTGATCTGCAGACAGTAGTTGCTCTTTCCGGCATACTCAAACAGACAGTACATGGGGTTCAGCACTTCATGGGACAACAAGAAGAACCACTCTCTGCAAAGTGAGGTGTAGGCCAAAAAACAGAAGCAAGGAGAGAGGACGAGTGTATGTGGGGCGGATGAATTACAATAGAAATGGGGATGGAAAATGAGAGAAGAGAGAGGGTGGAGACAAGAGTTGCACATAATCATTACTGCTTACGTTTTGCAAAAAGCTAGTTTGAGCCAAAAAAAAAAAACATTATATATGACATAACGTTATACAATCTTTATTGTCTTTATTACCGGGCTAAGCCACCATAGTCTAGACCCTCCTCGCCTCTGAAGATAACATAGAGTCTCCTCCTCAAGTCGTAAGGCTTCAGGGCCATAATCTGAGAAACAGAGAAAACACACAGAAGATCAGCTAAAACACAACATCAGCAAATGACAAATGCACAGTTGGCAGAAATGTTTGAATGTATAGCATATGCAAACTTTAAAATAAACAATGCACGTAGGCTGTGATGCATTTCTGTACTTGAACTGGACAGTGGTTGAAGGACCCTCTTACTTGCTGGAAAGAGTCTTCAAACAACGTCTGTCTGGAGACGGTGATCTTCACATGGCTAGGGAGAGCATTGGACTGAGCAAAGACAGGAAAAAACATGAATGCATTTAATAAAATTAAGAAGAATGACCAAAAGCAAGAAATGATTGAGTGATTGCATAAGCGAGAAAAAACACATACCTGGCACAAGTAGCGAAAATGGGCAAGCTTCCATCGAAAGCTGCGCTCATAAGCAATCTGAGGGCCTTTGGTGCTAAGGGAACAAAAAGATTAATTCATCACAGCGTTCCCCTAGGTTGGCTGTTTAATGGCAGGCATCACATATGCGTCATATAACGCGTAACATAGAACCCTTGAAATTAAATACCAGTGGGAACAATGTATATTTTCTTTAACTTACTTAAGCAGTATGTACAAAATTAAAGCAAAACATGACTCCATCTGGTCCCAGTTAACATGTTCTCTTAAACTATGCACAAGCTCCCATAGCTGCAGCGCTTCAGGCTACTGGCAAAACACAGCTTCTAGCATGGCTTTCTCTAACACGTTATGTAATGTAGAACACATGTAAATAAATTGTCTAAAAATGCATTCTTACACGGAGGACTTTCCAGTGCGGGGGTCGCTGAAAGTGGTTGTTCGGGTGTTGTGATCCACAAAGTATCGAACCCCTTCCCTTGTGTAACGGATCTCCCAACCTTCAGGAAGAGGGTCCTCATTCTGTAGCCTGCACACACACGGACCAATTATTTACATGGACCGAAGCATGTGGAAAATGGAAACTATTAGTCTTAAAATCCAAAACATTACAAAAGACTTTAGCCCTATACTAGTTTATGAACTTGTTTTTGTCAAACTATAACTTCGGTGAAATCTAGACAGGCCAGCGACAGTTGACACAAAGCTACTACATAAAACATTCCCTTAGGGTAAGGTGTGAAAATATTGCCTTAAAAAAGTGAATGTGGGAAAACCAATTAATTGCTGAACAGGTTTTATCTTGTAATGGTATTCCAGTATATGATGTATTGCCGTAAATATAAGACGATCATTTTCTTAATATCAAAATAGGTTAGGGACCTGGATAATGGATGGGGGGGCCCTGGCCCAAAAAAGGCTGAGAAACACTGATTTAGACCCTGATACTAATTTGCATATGCTTCTCATGACTGATTTACCTTTCAACAAATCCAACAACGAGGTATTGTGAAAGGATTTTGTACTAAGCTCAAAAGAGTTATCTGTATAGGGATCTGCATATCCTGTTCTTGTAGATCATGGTGTGTCACAAGGACTTCTTGACATTCTGTTTTGATATAATAACTTTAATTACTAATCTTGGCTTCATTGAAACCATGTCAGACAAGCAGATGTTTCCTCTCCTCCAGCACACATTCAATGAACTCACTATACCACATTTGCTGCCTCAGGATTTTCTTCGCTAAATATTATATATAACTATAACAACTTAGTAAAATTATAGCTTTATTTTAGAGTTATGCCAAAGTGAGGGGCAAAGAGTCTTTATGAATCGAGTATTTCTGTCTGAGTAAATACTACCACATTTAAAGAAAATAGACTTCAGCCAATAGACAGTAAATACAGAATATAATTTGAACCCTTTCTGGGGGAGCCCAACTATAAAGGTATTAGTAAAAATACTGTAGAACTGGTGAACACTGTTCTAAGAAAGAAATATTCTATTTTAGCACACCAGTTTCAGTGACTGCAAACAACACCAGTAAAATCACTGTTAAACCTCAGAGAGAACTGTGCGATGAATGTGGCGCAGAACAGGATAAGCCCAGTAACTTCTAGATGATATTAACAAATTTAATCTTTAAAAGATCCTTTGCTCACCCTTGGGTTCGGGGGTCTTCCCACTGTGTTGTCTTGGTGTTATGGTTGACAAAGTACACTCTGTCATTGGAGTCCACCCGCCTCTCTAAAGTTGATGAAAACGCAGAGAGGAATCTGTAGCTTAATAGACAGAATGGCCACTATGCCCCACAAAGTGGCAACACATGTCAGATTATCATCAGTGTTGGAGGATTTAAAGGGGAGGAGGTTGAGAGGAGAGTCAAAATTGTGGCGTCAACAAAACAATTTTGGCATGGAAATGGGTTCAATGTAAATTGATACAATGGATACATATAATTGTGCTTTTCTTATCAGCAAAACTTGCCAATGTAGATCTATTTCCCATTTAAAAACCACTTGGTACACCAAGTGAAAATATGTACAGTATTTAGAAGAAAGAATGTGAACTCACCCCATCCAGGAGGCAGCGGGCCAAGAGGATCATTCTCAGCAGACATCATGGATGCCTGAAAACGAGGGATGCACACATAGACATCCATTTAAAAAAACGAGGAAGACACAAATGTGGTAAAAAAAAATATATATATTCCAAATATGTATATTTATTTAAAAAAATGAAATAAACTAAGAGAAAAAACTGACTCTACAAGCATTGGGATAATAAGAAAAATTCCAAATGAAAACTGTGTGAAATGTGAAGGCAAGAAGGCCTCTGTGGCTGGTTACTGCTCAATACTTCCCAGCGGTCTGTCTTTGATTTGTGTTGTAAGCTAATCATCATCAGTGAAGATGACATCACTGCTGAGATCAAAGATTTAGGAGAGGGACCGTCACCAAGATAACCAGATTAGGTCTGGGGTCTAGGGTGTGAATATTTTAAATTCTGGCAAGGTAAAGTTCTCACCTTTAGGCTAAATGAGTTGAGCTGTGTATTGAGTGAGTGGGGTTGCACCCAGAGAAAGAGATGAGATTCATTAGGCAAAAAATGGAAAGGACATAAGTTTCAAGTTACATAATTTGTAACCACCATCAAAAGCTGGGCTTTGATTTCTAAGCTCATCATGATAAAAAGATTGACATTGACTTGTTTACCCTTGCCAATTAGGAGAGAAAAAACATCATTGGGGTGAGAAAATAAAACTGTTTACTTTTCTTTGATATACTCTTAAAATACTTTACAATAAGGCTAATCATTTTCAAAGCCTTCTGTATGTAGTGTTTTGGAATGTCTTTTTACCACCTTTAATGTAGTCACTGGTTTTCGTTCATTTCACTATAGTATGAAAATCAACTTACAATGACTTGAAACTTGCTCGAGTTAGGTATAGCAATAAATGTAATTTCGGCTTTCGCTGTTGTCAAAAGGCAAAGAGATCCTGACATCACATACTACCAGAAACTGAATTATCTTCGAAGGTTTTTTAAAGGCGGTTTCAGTCAGAACCACATGTCTTCTGTAGTACTGTTTAAGTACTTAGGAATGTTTTGGGCTAAATGCACACTTAAAAAGGTGACGAGCTGATAAAAGCTAAAAGCTGGATAGAGCCAGTGTGGTCAGGTGACTAAAATAAATGCATACAGGTTCTTTGAGTGTAAGATCTAAAGATTGGAGTTTTGCAGATATTTATTAGGTACAAATTCCCAGGGTGTACGTAATTGCAAAGATGTTTCAGTCCATGTGGACTTTCCTCAGTGCCTTTGGAAAAGTGACATGCCTAGGATACAAGACCATGTACTAATATTTTAAAGTAATTCTGAAGTAATCTAAATGTCACACATTTACAAATGGAGGACACACTGGCCAGAATGTTTTTTTGCATGCACTAGTGTGGCCTCTCTTTTAAAGGGGTATGTCCATGCTACTTGACTATTAGTACGTGAAATGTTTTTCAACAGTTAAACTAAAACTGAAAAGTAATAATGTTGACAAACTGAATTATTAGTAGGCATTAAAAAATAAATAATGTTGGGGTGCAAATTGTCTTACGGAGTAGAGGTATCTCTGGTTAAACTGGTGCATAGCTCCCTGCAGCTGGCTGCGCTGGCTCTGCCACTGCTCAAAATTGCGGACCGATTCCATAGTGGGACGCTGCCATGTGGTAGTGCGGGTGTTGTGGTCCACATAATAGATCCTGCCCCGGTCATCCACTCGGCGCTCCCATCTGGCAGAGTAAAGGAGATACGGTACCATAAACAAACAGACACACATAAAGCAAGCTGGTAAGCAAATGAATGAGCCAGTCTAGGTTGTCCAAAGTTTTAAATAAAGGTTTATTTTGTTATTGATATCTGAAAGGAAATTTAATTCAGAATAAATATCATAGAAACAATACTTCTCTTTGTTAGAGATAAACAGTAAAAATATCATGCTGCTTCATGGGACTCTTTTCATTCAGCAAATTGGTTATATTCATTTATCAGAACACTTCATTATGTACTATCCCAATCTTAAATATGTCTTAATCTATAGAGACTAAACACAAGTGCAAAAAAAATTTAATTTGGAACAATAGAGACTTGGGTATAAAAGCCAAAAAGAGACTGCTAAAATGGACAGATGAACCTGGTAAAGTTACAGATTCCATGTCTAAGAAGGGGCGGAGATAGAAAGTCAGAAAGAGAGAGACACACTCACCCTGGTGGTAGTGGCTGTGGTCTTTCCCAGGTCGTAGTCCTGGTGTTGTGGTCTACATAATAAGTTCTTCCATGCGGGTCTTTCCTCTGCTCCCACCTGAAAGACAACAATGAACAACAATCTGGAAATAAGCAGGATGCAAACAAAAAGCTACAGAAGGTTGCGCAAAAGGACAGTGACGGATAAAAATATGATGACAGTCAATGTACAACAGATTTTGCTACATTATTGTTAAATATGAGTGTGTGTGGGCGTGTTTGATACTCAAATGATTTTGGCTCAAATATCACCATAAGGTGGCACCCGCTTCTTTACTGGGAGGCTTTACTATATTAATATTTATGTTATTGAAGTTGTTAGACAACAACTAAAATACAGTAAATGCCTCATAATGTAATACTACCTAATAATAATAATAATAATAATAATAATAAGAATGTAACAACAGTTAGGGAATACAGAAAATGCATCTGATGGTGTTTTTTACCCCGGTGGCAGAGGATCTGAGGCTCCAGCATTGGGGGCCTGCTGCCTGGGCTTGGCCCCATCTGTAGTTACAGTTGCACTGCTACTACAGCTACCACCGCCGCCTCCTGAAGCATTCGCTTCTCCCATTGCTGGGGGGGAAGAGGACGATGATGAGGAGGTTGTGATGGTGGGGGCTCCCTGTGCTGGGGAGGTGAATGTGGAGGAATCAGCAGCAGTGCCATCTATAGGCTTAGCAGCAGAAGAGGAGGATGGAACCTGTGTGGAGGTTGGCAGGGTTTGAGATATACTATCTGGGGCTGTTTCAGGGTCTGGCAGGGCGGCATCTTGATTGCAGTCCTCGTGGTCATCTGCAGGGGGCAGCACATCACCTGTTGTAGCAGACGATGGCCTGAGAGCAGCATCACAGGACTCACCATTGACTGCAGAGAAAGACATTGGGGCTATTAACATGCATGGACTCAACACTTTATCCATCCATGACTTGATGTTAGCGATGACTTCAGGAAAATAATTGCCTTAAATGGCTGACTGGACAACAAGAGCCTATTAGTCTAGTAGTTAGGAATCTAAATACATACTGTATACATGCATCAACGAATAGCAAATGGCTGATCAGCAGGTGTCTCTCTGAATGTAAACATATCATTCACAGAAGGAATTAAGCCATCAAGTTCTTAACTCAACATCAACTTTTTAATTGAAATTCGAAATGTGCATTCAAAAGTGTGGAAAAAATAAATATTCTCAAATATATAACACCAACCCATTTAACAAGTTATGTGTAAAAGTATTTTGGACCCAACACTATAGATATATTAAGGTAAGGCTATTTGCTACCTTTTAAAAATGCAACAGTAACAATACCACAACAAAGTGAAAGTGAGTGACTTTCTAGCAGTATAGACACCACAAATAAGGGAAATCATGCCAATTCTTTTGATTAGGTAGCATTTGTTGTTTTTGTTAGCGTGGACCTAACTTAGATGTATGTAAATAATTGATATTGTCTCATCAACTTAGGCTTAATGTGCTATTGGAGCCCTGTCTGCTCTCCATAGTATACTACACTCTCCCTTCTTTTCAATCTGTTTATCTCTGCAGGGAGTTTTCTACAGAGGAGCTGAAAGAAGCTGAGATTATAGGCATCACTTAATAAAAATAAATCTACCGTTATACTCTACTGTTTACTAGGACAAAGTTAGTCTCGCATTGACAGACCTTCCTCCACAGCGCTGCGGAGGAGGGTATGGCGAGTCCACACAGCATTCCGGGATGGGAGGAAAACGTATCACAATCGTATTGGGCGGTGCTACGCGCCAAGCGGAGCCACGGTGCCCCTGCAAAATAGCCTCGGAAGGAACTTGTTTTGGTGGAACATCAAAGGTTGTTTTAGTCGTGCAACAGAAAACTCCTATTGGATAGATAGTCTAGCTAGCTGTCTGGATTTACCCTGCAGAGATCTGAGGAGCAGTTAACCATAGTCCTCAGAAATCAACCAGAGTTTAAAATTACAATACAAAGAAAGCGGAAGGTAACGGGACATTCAAAAACGGCCATCCGAAAAAAGTGACATCGGGTGGAATTTCCGGCAGAACGAGAGCAATCCCTGAAGTGGAATATTGTGGATATAGACTAGGACGAAGTGAACAATGAAGAAGTAAATCTTAAAGTGGCCTGAGCCCTGCCCAGGCAACATAATACCTGCTGGAACTACGCACATGTATAACTGAGGTGCTCCGATTATGGTTTGCATTAGTCCATCTTTTACATTAGCATATGGTTATCAAATAAAATCAAGAAAAACTGAATTCTCAAGTAGGGCTGAAACGATTCCTCAAATAACTCGAATAATTCGATTACAAAAAATCCTCGAAGCAAAACTCTTTGCCTCGAAGCTTCGTCAAATCAACGTAATTAAGGTTGTACGGCTCACTGTGTTTCCGCACGGAGGATAATTACTAGCGCACACAACAGGTTGACGCTTCTGTGGACACGAGACTGACGGCCCAGATTACAAATGAAGGAAGACGAAAGCGAGGGTCTAAGAGAAGAGACAGGTGAGAGAAAACGACAGAAAGTGTGGGATCATTTTAAGCTGCAAACATGCTGCTACATCATCTCTGTAGAAAACATCCAGGCTACTCATCCATTCCACGGAGCGAACCCGACACAAGGTAGCTAACTAACGTCTGCTGCTCTCGTCCACCGCGCGCTGTTTTACACAACTAGCCTACAGCACGCTACTCTGCAAATAGCGATGTTTTACCAACAAGCTAAAACGAGAGCTGTCGGTTTGTAGTCTGACTGTTTATTAGTTTGCTACTAATCTTTGGAAACTTAGCTGCTGCCGGAGACAAACCGGCTCCTCCCCCCAGCATGGCCACTTAATATGCACGTGAATGACGTCATCATGCCGGTGATGTCTGCATTCTTTATTCTTTCTCCTCACTCAGTATTAGGCTTCTGAAAATGTGTCCCCCAGAACAGTGTAGTTGAGTAGCCCTGCTGTAGGCTTTGTACCGTCTTTGTCTGTCTTTTGTATATATACAAAAGACAGGTTTCCTTTTTTTTTTTTTTTAGTAAACAGCAATAATAAATATTTACTATAGCTGTTTACTAAGTATTTCTTATCCGATTACTCGATTAATCGATGGAATAATCGGTAGAATACTCGATTACTAAAATAATCGATAGCTGCAGCCCTATTCTCAAGTGAATCATATTCATGTATATTCATATACAACGACATTACAACTGAAAGGGGATTAAGGTTGTAAATGACACAACAAAGTATTTAAAAGGTCAGACCACCACATACAAACACACCATACAAATCTGGGATTCTATTTTTAACCATCCAAGGTACTGTAATTCAGACATTGTGAAATGCAAACTAAAGATCAAGCTCACCCGTCCTACTCTCTGTGTCACTGTCTGAGGGTTGGTGGACTGGGGTGGAGTTGGGTGTGGCGTCTCCATTGACGACGTGACCAAGGGCAGGGCTGCAGGAGCTGGAGGGCACCGGACTATCCACACCATTGGAGACCGAATAGGAACTTGACCTTGGGACCAAGTCTGTACAATTCACTGTGCTTTAAGAGAAAACACAAAGGAATTCAAAAATTATTTGATCAAATCTGAATCTGGGGATGCACACAACAATTCCTTAATTAAACAAATAGATCTTAATTCTAAGAATTGAAAAACTGTTTGTGTTTGTGTGCGGGTGCCAGATAAAAGACCGACTTGTGACATTGAGACTATTGTCTTGTAGGGGTAACAACAGCACATAATAGGATGGCGTGGTGACGTAATGGGCCTGGCTGAAGAGGTCCTTTTGTGAGCCGGCATAGTTCAGACGGTGCCACAGACGTGCCCACACTAAGACCAATACAAAATCAGCCATATGACTTAAGTCCAGGCTTTGTCTAGGCAAGAGGTGGGTAGGCAGTCAGCAATAAGAAAAACATCAGACCAGCAAGCAAGCAACCAAAACGAAAAAGTCATTTTCTGGGAAACAATACAGAGAAGCGCCGCCTGCTGCTATAGACGTATTACGTTTCGCGCATGCGTAAAGCGTACGCTCAAGTGGGCGTCGCCTCAGTGTGTTTTTGAGGCATTTTTTTGGACCTCGGGAACCCGACTGATCAGTACGACTGCCTTTTCTGCCGACAGTCGGCCGTCTGGTTGATGTGTAACAGCTCTTAGTCATGACAGTTACGGAAACATGGGGGGGAGGGGCGAGCTTGCTCTGTTTTGTTGTTTCCAGTTTACTTGGAACGTCAACAGAAGTAACGTCATGCAGGAACGCATAGTGCACCTTTAATACACAATATCCAGTACCCTGCATCGCACAGAACGTGATGCCAACAAATTCCCCACCATATCTGCCACAGTTTACATTTCATTAAAGAGCCAAGCAGAAGCTGGCAATCCTTGTATAATACTTTATTTTTACCATTATACTGATGTTTCAATATTTATAAGTTAACTACAAATACTTAGTCAAGGGCAACTGGACTTGGTGTTTTAGTATTTAAATCTGATGTAGAGAAATAAATAAGGTACAAAGACAAAACAGACAAGCAATTACTGAAATTATATAAGAAGGAACACACACAGTTTGAACCAAATACAACATTGTACTCCTGTAGCCAGCATGGAGGCCAGTATCAAATGTTTGGACAGGCTGTGAGACCAGGCGCCTCAGGCTCCAAAGGAAGGGTCTCGCTACTTGACCGTCTGAGAAAAAAGTAGCCACACAACCTAACTGAAATAGAGGGAAAGAAGGAAGAAAAAGCAACAAAGCAAAGCGGAGTAGAGTAAAAAGGAAAAATTAAGAGAAATTATGGCACAGGCAAGGTGAAATTTCAGAAGTGAAAAATAAATAAAGGGAGGTAGGTTGAAAGAGGTGGACAGAAAAGAGAGGAGAGGCAACGGAGGTATAAATGCATCCACAATTGTACTTCCAATTTTCAAAGCCTTCTTTTTGTAAAGAAATTGTTTACAGCTTCCCTATTTTAAACTAGAGCTAATCCTGTTTATGTTTAAATTCACTTAAACAAAAACGTGTGTATGTTATTTGAATCATTTTGCTTTCATAAACATGTTTAAGATTTCGTTATTAAAAGGTCTTGCCAGCACAAATACCCCTCAGATAGCTACCTTCCCTGTCTGGCTGACTACTCAAATATTTTGGGGACTCCCAGGGAGGGGAAACGCTACCAAGTTTTAAATATACCCATGTTTGTGTATTGCAGTCCTCTCAGCAACTGCAATGCAGAGAGGAGCCAGGCAGCCACAGCCCACTCACCCGAAAAGTGTAGTGGACAGAATCTTCCTCATGAAATATGTGGAGCAGCATAAAATGACCCAAAAAGGCTGGTTCGTTCTCACCAATGACCAGGGTTAGACCAAGTTTATCTGGCCCGTGTTCAACCCTTTTTTATCTATTTAAACCAAGCCAGTCAACACAGGTTGATCCCTGGCCATGACAATTCAGATCCTACCAGGGTAACAACCGAGGAGCAATGCATCCCAATGACCTCAGGTTTTGAAAATGGGCGGGGGGTTTGTATGTCATATTAACTGAACAGCTAACATTGTTGCGTACTCCAGTCCAGCTGTACTAGTGTTTTGTACTTACATTCCTCATTGTGCAGTAACTATTAGAACATCACAATTAAACACAGTTAACGTTGACATTAAAAAAAATACTGAACTGGTTTGGCTTATAATATTATGATTACTTCATTTCAAACATAACATTTCAACATCAAAATCAAAAAACAACCACACACTTGATGGGTTCTGAGAGTTTATTCAGCACTAGCTATGTAGGGTAGGTTATATAAAACACAAAAATGTGCCAGTGTTGTTACATGTATAGACATAATCAGTGGCTTTCTTACCCCGTTTTAAACAGTAGGATGCAATTTATTTTTACTGCTGGACTGCAGTTGCAATGTAATTTAGACAGCAGCATCACAATTAGATAGGGAAAAACGCAAGGTTATGTAACAGTTGTTATGACTGAAGCAAAGCATTTGACATGATATCACAGACCCCATTACATGTAACTTTAATTCTATCATTTCTGCTGGCGATGGCATTTCTACGCTTGCCTGTCCGACCGGAGCTGGAGGAGAGCGGACCAGATTAATGAGAGCAGTCTGTCAACGCTTTGTTATGCTAACATACCCTACGTTTCCCCTCGCCTTCCCAGTCATCTGCCGCTTAATTTCTCGAAGAAACTCAAAGTTTTACCACATATCCATGTTGTTCAAATCGTCACTCGTTCACCTCTAGTGTAGCTGAAAACATGCTGCTGGTCTGTTTGTGATCTAAGGCGACCTGAGACAATTGCGTCACGACTGCGCACCCACTTGCAACCGACAGATAACTTGTCACGCCTCCCGTACTGGTCGTGTTCATTACATGATGAATGAAATGAAATGATGAATGAAGTTGACCCGCGTTGGTTAATGTGGGTTAACCCTTATAAACACAAAGTCAACCCTGGTTCAACCCTGGCTGAGCCCTACATGTAAAAGGGGTATTGGTTTACCTGTTGGCAGCCCTTGAGGAAGAAGAAGACGAGTCGCCATTTTCATGGATGGCATCGCCATTCTGTTGGACTTCTAGAGTGGATCGAGAAAATAATGTTAGCCTACAGATATTATGTGTAAGTATATATTAACTAAATGAATTCAAAGAAGAAGAATTGGTAAGTGCTTGATTGTACAAGATAATAGTGTGTACCAGTATTTTTCAGGACATGTACCTGTGGCATTTTTCTCTCTGTGTGCTTACTTGTTGACTTCCATTCACCAGTACACATGGTAAATAAAATTGGCAACAGCACTATCACCCACCCCTAACAAATAAATACTCAGCTCACTGGTGCCATTTGCCGCATTGCCGTTGGTAAGCGGTGCCAGTTCCTCCTGGTCAGCGACAGTCAGGCCATCTAGATAGACAGTCAGCTCCCCAGTGGGAACCAGAGCTCCCTTCTGCTCCACGCTCAGTTTCAGAACCTCCTTCACATTCTCCACTGTAGAGCCAAAACAAGGATAGTGTGGCAGGAGGCATTACAATAGAGTAACATCAAGAAAAACAAAGCAAACCACTTTCATAGCAATGCTTCATTTATAATGTTCACATTAAAGAAAAACACGTCGACAACAAACTTGTCTTATAGTGATTCTGATTATAGCAAACTTTAACAATTCCCATTAATATAAAGATATGATAAGGGTATGTAAAATAGATGGGAAAAGTTCTGAATACATGGATACTGATGCTGGCTAGTCTACATAAATAGTACTTCATGAGTCTGCTGTTGTCTGGTACTAGGGATGCAAATCAATAATCGATTTATTTATAATTTCTGAAATACGTTGGATGTTTTTCCATTAGAAAACCGTTTTAACCACCGACCTATGTTCAACGCAAAATCACAGCAGGATACATTAGGAGTCAAAAGAACAGATCAAGTAAACAGCAAGTCTCTAACTAAATAAAACTAAATAATGACTTTGGCGGAGCTCGCGTCGGTCACTTTTCAACTGCTGCTAAAAACAGCTGCTCAGCTGTACGGATGTCTCGTGGACAAACAATATTGCTCCGACTTTATTTATCTTATTTACTGCCACTGCTGAAATGCATTTATAGGAAGAGCAGGGGAGTGTTGCTAATACCAGTTAACTACTTTTGTGTTGGTTTAATTGGAAGCATGTGTATTTATTAATTGTGTCCTGTCTGACACTCAGCTCTCAGCCTGCGTTAATTGAGCAACTGCTTCTGTTTAAGATGCTAGTTTAGCGTTAGCATGAGCCCCAGAAAACTAAACCACACAGACACCAAACAACAACTCCATCATAAGTTCATCCACAGGACTGCCTCAGTAAGCTCCTCGGAGGTCAGGGAGGTGCATTTGTTTTACATTTTGTGCCGCACTCAATCTAATTAAAAAGTGAGAGGCTCCACCAAGTGGCTCAACTGCAAACCAGCAAATCTACATATTTTCTGAAAGTTACACCACATTGATAAAAATAATGAACACATACCACCTTAGACCTTGTATCATAATATGGTTATGTATGTTTGATGTAGCTTAATCATACATTTTCTGTCATGCTGCTCCAAGGCTTGACATAGGTCCAGCGTGGCTTTGCCCAGCAGAGCGTCTGACTTCAGGGTATGGTGACTCCATACTTTGAAATCCACCTGTGTGTGCTGTGTTACATTCCTAAAAAAGGTCAGGAACACACAAACAAACAAACACATGTAATTCTTAAACATTTAACACAAATCACACAAATTTACATTTTCAGAAAAAAGGACCAAACAAAAAAAAAAAAGCATTGCTAAAGCACAGACTAGCTCATTATGGTACAAATATTTTAATACGGATATGCATTTAGCTCCTGTTTACTCGATAAGTAGTATCTTTAACTTTATTCAGGCTGGATTCACTAAGCACAATGGATTTTCAGTACAAGTATAATATGTCTATGTGTTTTATAACTGTGTGAGACTTCACTGTGATAATTCTATAAATGTTTGGGACATGTGAATACATTTGAATGTGGAGAACAAAGACCAAGACATGTGGTAGCTGCTTCTCATTCTGCTCCCCTCCTAAAAAACTCTTGCCCTTGCTGCAGGCTGAGCGACTGATGTACTCAGCTCACATAACGCTGCTTCCTTGTGTTTTCTGTGCTTACACAAAATAAAAGACTACAGCACAGTCATTGCATTCACGGATGAGCAAAGAATTCTAGGATTGAAGCTTAGATACCATGTGCAGGACTCATCATAGCTTGCAAAAGATCCATGGGGCAAACACAGGATCACAAAGACAGCACCACTCGCTCTTGTTAGCAATAATGACCCAATCAAGACAATTAGCATTCGCAATGAGCCGGGCTATTCGGAAGCGGAAATGGTACAGAGAACTCTGTGTGTTGCCATACATCATTTTCCCTTGTTCAAATAATTATCAGATGAACCACCAACCTTATGTTTGTTACATAAGGTATACACTGTCAGACAGACATAGACCCCAAATTCCTGCACCAAAGCCAGCATACTAAAAGACCTAGAGAAGAGGACAGAACTGTTGCTCCATCTTTCTCTTATAACAGCTTTTTATATGAGCATGAGCTATCTGGAGATCAATATGCTATCTATAGGAACATTCTCTTTAGGAGGAGTATCGAAAGACAGATGTCTGTGGTAGATTAGACTCAGAAAACCTCAAAGTCTGTTTCTCATTTTATCTTCTGCAAATAATAAAATGAAAGGGGCATTAATGAGTTGTCCCGACATTTATAAAGCACACTGTGAACATGAACTTGTGTATATAACATACTATGACACACACATAGACACAGACTGTCAGCTACACAGAGGAGGCAAAAATGTTGCTTCTTACAGAGTGAGCCTTTCATCCCATTTAGGACTGGAGGAGCTGTGAGACTTCGCTGTGCGGCGCGACTCCCCCTCCGCTGTCACCTCCACATAAATGGCAGTCCCAAACAGGCTCTTCTTCCTCTTGATTTTGGCACAGGAAACTGGCGGTGAGTACATGAAGGAAGTGATCAGAATTCTTCTTTTCAACATTTTACATTTTCAGCATAAAGTTGACACTCTTGTTCAAATAATTGGCAACAGTGTTTCAATGTGAGCTCTCTGAGGGAGGGACATGGTCAAGACCCTGAGGCCACCCTGCCACTCCCATACATTCTAAACTACTGTGTTTGGACTCACCAATGGCATGGAGCTGTGAAGTTCCCCTGTGGTTATGGCTAGACTCTGCTCTAGATGAGGCCGTGGCCATGTCATACACCACAGTGGGAAACCTTCAAAACCATACACACACATTAAGACAAATAAAACAAACATCAAACACACAAGACATGTGCCCAGTAAAATCCCAAATAGGAAACAGGTGAACTTGGCAGGGTTCTAATAAAAATACAGATGAGAAGTCATAGAAGCTGTTTTTGCATACTGAACATTTTGTTCAGGTTTGGGATCAAGGTCCTAAAAGCTCTTAGCTGTTAATATTTACCTAATTTAAGTGGAATATTACTTTATTTAGCTAATGTTTTAATTGTTTCCCATACTATAATTCTACATGGACATAATGCCGGAAAAATAATTTATACTCACAATTGGTGTGTGCTGCTAGACCCTCTGGTTCAGCCCACTCCGTGTCCCATGGTTCCTCTGAAACCGAAAAGAGTTCAGGCACAGCACAATCGGTGCAAACTGCAGCAATCCAAAGAATGACCTCTGATTAAGACACTTATTTATTATTTTGTATGTATATCTCGCAACATATAGCAGCAATTTGTTTCACACATACTAACTGTGGTGTTCCCCAACATGGCCGAATAAATGGGGCACTCTGTAAAAAAAAGCCTGTTGCTTTGTTTTTATCACTGTCACACAATAACATTAGATCTAGTGGTATGTTCTATAGTTACACAAAGCAACTTGCATTCTCTACAACTGATCACCAATCACAACTACATCATGTTTTAGCAGTGGTCAACCATAAAGCTCTGCGTTTGTCAGCGCTGATTTCTCCCATCATAGCCATAAACTGACTTCAAACTGCTGTGATTTTACATTCTACTGTGTCACTACTGTCTTTTGTAAAGGTCAACTACACTTGTGAGTAGGGTTGGGCACTGAAACCTAAATGGTCGGTATCTACCAGACCGAATGACAAATATGTCTTTTTTATTTTTAAAGTATCGTTTCAGGCACTGTTTAAGCACATGCACAGTTTTGAAAGGATCGTTTTAGCACCGGTATTGGAAAAAAACTTCTTTTGTCAGCAGTGACAATAACAGCATCCTGATCACCAATGTTCAGGCATGGTAGCCTCCTCCACAGAAAATTAAACAAGACAACAAGGCGAAGACAACACTCCCATTAATTGTCGAGGTCTCTGCTCCAGAAGTCACTACACCCTCTTGTACCAAAGTTAGCTAATTAAGATCAAACTTTTTTCAACATGATTACATGACCACAGCACCAGGTTGATCACCCAACATACATTTTAAGTTGGAGCAGACCACTTGAAGCAGCTTAGGAAGAACCCAATTAAGACGTCAGGGTCAGTCCATGCCAGAATGAACTGATCAATGTGCATGCTACAGGGCAGATAAAGACAACAGCAGCACAGTGCCAGGCAAAGTTAAGTATGCTATCTTGCTACTTAAAGTTTCATACCAAGTGAGTTCACTAGTGATCTACATACAATTTCAAAACCCCTTGCAAAATCTTCCACAATACATACAAAAATGTCCATCTTATCCTAATGTTTCGGAGTTTTTGAGTTTATTTAAATAGCATGAAAGACTGAGCAAATAACCAATCCTTCCTTGACAATAAGGAATAGGTTGAGCCCTCTATAAAGAGCAGGCTAGTGACAGCTATAACAGAATAAAACTAGTAGATACATTTTGGTAATAGGACAGATTCCAGCAGTCATCTGCTATCACACTCAAGGGTGTTGACAAATGAACAACAGGGATGTAACGATACACTCAACTCACGATTTGATTCACGATTTTAAGTTCACGATACGGTTTTCTCAAGTTTTTTTTTTTTAACAGAATGAAATGACTGAAAAATATTCCTTTATTTATATAAACTGTGCAAAACGGCAGATCTGTCCTCTTATCAAAAGTGCAACTAAAATAGTATTTTATCATAAATAACAAAAAATAAATAAAAAATTAAAGAAAGGCTGGTTTATTGCTAGGCCATATGGTTAAATTTAAAAATTCGTCTACCCCAGTTTTTAAATGTAATAACTAACTTATAAGAACAACTTTTATTACCAGTCATTCGCTGTTAAACAACAAAAAGAAGAAACATTAGATGGCAGAAGGGTATTTTACAACAATACTCAAACGCAACACCAGTCCCATCTCTGTTGTTTACAGTACAGCGGCAGTGTCCACGCGGTCTCAAAGCTAGTCACAAGCTAGTCTTCTCTGTGTCTTTAGCTGCAGACTGTTGATGTCCCTGTGTTGGAATCCTTTCCAGTGAAATACAGTCACACTTTACACCGTTTAGCTCATTTTAACTGGGTTTAAGCCAGCTAACGTTACCTGCTGTGTAGGGCTGTCCCAAACAATTATTTTTTAAACGATTAATCTAGCGATTATTTTTTTTCGATTAGTCGACTAATCTAACGATTCATTTTTCAATTAGCGATTATTTTCCCATTGCTCAATTATTAACAATTTACACAAAACAAATTTCAATAAGGTTCAAATCTCTATTTATTAAAATTGTTTAACACTGCACTGTTCAAGTACAATGAATTTGTAGTGCAACCTGAAGCCAGATGTAGGCTATCAATCCAACAACAAAATAAAGTCACTTTCAGGAGGAATACAAAAATAAAAACTTAAAGTAAACAGAGCAAGTGCAGAAAGTGTAGCCTGTATTTGCTTTTTTTTTAACAGTAGGTAAAATAATTCTTTTTTTTTTTTTTAAAGACAATGGTCTGGATATGAAGCGTGCGTACATGCTTGTGACAGATGGGGCTCCATCCATGACAGGGAAAGTGAATGGTTTGGCAGCACGTTGGTCCGCTGTTGTACCTCAGTTGATCTCCTTACACTGCATTGTGCGCCCACACTCAAAACGACAATGGACAGTGTGATGGCTACAATTAATTGTATTCGCTCCACATCAAGCCTCCAACACCGCTTATTCCGCATGCTGCTGTCAGAAATGTCTGCTGAGCACCACGACCTGCTTTGCATAATGACGTGAGGTGGCTGTCCAAAGGCAAAGCACTGGAGCATTTCTGTGGTCTCAGAGAGGAGATCATAAATTTTCGCAGCAGCAGCAAGCAAAAAAAGGCAGAAACGCACTTGAGTCGCATACTGGACGACAACTTCATGGCCGATGCCTGCTTTCTGAGCAACATATTCAAACACCTGAATGATCTCAATTTGGGACTACAAGGCAGAGACAAAACTGTCATTGACCTTGTGGAACAGATGCGCGCATTCCAAGTTAAACTGGACCTTTTCGCAACTGATTTGAGCACAGGCCGAATGCTGCATTTTCCGATACTCCGCAAATGCATCTCATCCCCCACACAAATCACGGATGTGAGGACAGATTTCATTGCGAGCCTGAAAAAGAACTTTGCTGGTCAACTGGATGGACTTGTTCTGCCCACAGAGGTGGCCGTTTTTGCGCCAGAGACCCGTTCACTGTTGCAATAGAAGGGGACTTATCCGCCAGAGCAAAGAAAGTGGTCCCTTCCATTGACGAGGGAAAATTTACACTCAAACTTGTTGACATGCAGTCATCTGTAACCATGGCACAGGAGCTTTGCACTAACGGGCCTGCAATGTTTTGGACTGATGTCAACGTACATCTGTTCCCTAACATTAAGAAAGTAGCGATCATCATGCTCAGTATGTTTGGATCAACATACACATGTGAGTCAAGTTTTTCACGCATGAACTCCATAAAAAGCAACTCTCATTGCTCCCTGACTGATCGTACTCTCCACCAATGCCTTCGGATTGCATTGACAACTTACGAACCTAAAGTCACTGCTCTCGTTCAAAACAAAAAATGTCCCTTAAGTCAGCAGGTTAACTGTAGCCTACATCAATATAATGTGGGATGTGTAACAAAGGCATACCTAATCACACGTGGTGATTTAAAATATGTTCCCTCAGTGTGCAGTAGTACACCTTGTATTCATGTGTTAGTTATAGTTGTGAATACTGTGCACTTTTTATTTTATGCACTTTGAGATGTTCCTGGGTCAAATGTGAGCAACATGCTTATTTTGTTTCAAAAGGAAACTTAATGTTATTACTAATAGCCCAGGGCTCCAGAATAACTTTTTGCCTTGGTTGCACTGGTGCGCCTAACTTTTTTATTTAGGTGCACCAGCACAAAATTTAGGTGCACCCAAATTTTTCATCGCGTCACCTTTAACGCCACAATTTCAAGGTCACCTTTTTAATCACGCTCCATATACATTCATATATATTATGTAAATGATTTTATACAAGAATAAGGTGTACATACTTTTTTTAATTTGAAGCACAATTATACTGTATATAAAAATAAAAATCTTAAAAAAAAAATAAAAAAAAATAAATGTTTAAAGTGCTTCACTGAGCTGCCAAACTAAAACATTTTAAGCAAAATAAAACATTTCAAAATAGAAAGTGCTACTGTTTAAAAGTGCTTCCCTGAACAGGCCTACTTTTCTTAAAGAAAAAACTCTCTATAGGTCTATTTCTTTTCATTGTACGTCGTCTGTTTTCTTGCTTTTATTTTGCTGATGCCGATTGCCGTAACTGATTCTCTGGTGCTCAGGTCACAATTTCAATCTCACAGCACGGAGCAGTATAGGCCTTCAGGAATATCTGGACTAGAGTCCGGATCGGGACTAATTTTTCTGTCCGGGCCCGGCCCGCGTCTGACAGAGCCGTGACTGAACCCGGCCCGAGCCCAACAGGCATTAAGAAATTTGTGTCCGAGGCCCGACACAGTTAAAATCAAATTTTTGTTCTCATACTAATGACACATGTACGTTTGTTTGTGTGGAAAGCTTTTATTAAGCAACTATAGGAAGGCATTCGGAAATGTCAACAGATGAGCGCATCAGCGCACACGGGGGAACAAGCACACGTTAATAAGCCGTTCAATTTAAAATGTTCAATGTGTTAACCTTTCCTGCTTGCTTCGTTTCCGACCGTGATCAGAAAACCAGGGGAGACGTGTTACCTTCAGGGCCGACATTATATAACGTTAAGGTTATATCCCGTTTCTGGTGAACAAATGAATGAACTTGGCTTTCAGTCTGGGGTTTATTTCGGACACCGCACACACTGTTGGCTACAAAACTTAAACTTATTCCACCAACTCTGCTCCGGTCGCATCTACACGTCTGCTTCCTCTTTCTCTATCTCTCTTCTGCCCACTTTACACATGCACTGAGCTCTCTTAAAAGGAGCCGCAGCACCATTTTACAACAAATGCCTTATCGCGCTGATGTGACCGAGCCCGACCCGAACCCGACCATAATTTCTAAATATCTGTCCGAACCCGGCCCGGCCCGTCAGATACCGTCGCTCGGTTCGGGTAACCATGCCTTAATCTGGACCACAGTCAATTAGAGGCAAAGACCCGCCCCATCTCTGTCTCTGATTGGTTTAGACCACGATATGATCCAACCATGAGTGTGAGTTCCGTCAAAGGAGAACAAACGCTTTGTTCGTGGAGAGGCAGCCGATGCGAGGACGTTAGGTGCACCGGTGCGACCTAGGAAAAGTTTTAGTCGCACCCTTACAAATTTTTGTCGCACTCTAGAGCCTACTGTGCACTATTTTGTTTTATGCACTTTGTGATCAGATAGGTCAGATATGTAGCCTAGGTAGGCATAGGCAAGAGGTGCCTATAGGTCAGTTTTCTTTTCTTTTGTAAGTGGACAAAGTAGAGGCTACCTCAGATTCTGTTCAGTTAGCTCTTTTGGTTTCTATGCACCTTTTGCTGTGCAAACTGACCAAAGTTAAAAGAGAAACAATGAATAAACCTTACATGTTTTTCAATAAATTTGTTTGTGTTGGTTTTAAAATGTGTCATTACGAGCTGCTTCGCTGCTGAAATGACATGGCACTGAAAATCTGGCCCAACTGAATTTGTAATTGAATAGCCCTGCCCCTGGTACTGTTTGTATGGACTAATTGACACATGGGTTAAGAGGTTTATAAATAAATATATTACACTATAAGGCCTATTCAATTAATTTCATAAAACTGAAATGATTGATTGATTAATTATCTAAATGATTGTAAATACATTTTCTGTCAATTATCTAATGGATTAATCAACTAATTGTTTCAGCTCTAATCTCTAGCTCTGCGCTTAGCTGTTGAAATTACCTCATTTAAATGGATGGCACGAATTCTGTAACCAAGAGGACCAAAACCCAGTCAGCAGCATTTCAATTAAAAATGCACCCCACCTGGGGCTGCCCAGAAAGTTATGTAGTGTAATAATTAAGCTATTATCTAGCTAGATAATATGCAAGTGCAAATATGGTTGACGGCTTGCAGACAATGAACAGTAGTCTTACTCTCCTAGTTACATTTAAAAAAAAAAAAAAAGATACCCTGTGGAGTTTTCCATCCATACTAGAAGTCGTCTTCTTCCCTGCCTTTTGTTGCCAAATTGCTCATGGTGCATGGTCTCCCACACATAGACTAATCTGTGGCGGTGCGCCACACAATCAACACCGGCCACCACATATTGCATTTTGCCAATATATGTTTACGCTATTTAAAACATGCTGCTGCCTCTTTCCGCTGCATTGCCTTTCCCTGCTCTCTCTCCGTCTCTCTGTCACCACGCACGCACACGTTTTTTTTAATCTTACACTGAATGTTTGCTGCTTCAATCCAGATGAGTATTGAAAAGTTTTCCGCAACTGAAAAAGGCACGTGTTGAGGATAAGGACCTGCCTGAACCGGAGGTGAACAGTCCGACCAGTGTAATTAGTTATGTTATTAATTTGTTTACAATATTTTCAGGTTTCAACCAGTGCTGCTCAAGCAGAAAGACAGGGAGAGAATGAGATAGATAGAGAAAGAGATAGATTCATTAGGCATTGAAGAAAGAGTAGGAGAGGACAGCATCCAACAGCCTGTCCTCCTCAGTTTTTGATACTCGATTGTTGCGAAAATAAGTATTTCTTTAACACAACAACAAATTGTTCAATGAGATAGATGGGGATATTTTAAAATCCCAAAAAAACATGAGTACATTGTGGCATGTTAGGGCATTATTTCTAATAAACCTGGAAGTCGGGAGCTAAAGACTCACTTTTGCAAGGTATGTCTAATGAAGAATGCAACAGCATAAAAAAACACAGTGGCATAGTGATTAGCAGCGTGTCTTCCAACAAGAAGGACCCAATCAATTCCTGGCCCTATCACCATCCATATCAGGTTTTTATGGTCTGCCTGTGTCAGTCTGGATTTCCTCTTGGTGTTCAGTGTATTCTGACAATCAACATACAAGTCATGTGTGCTAAAAAAAAAAACACAAGCGGCGTATTGATCTACTATTTGATGACGCTGTGCTCAGTCAGCGGGCAACCTGTCGGGTTAATGCCCTCCTCCCAGACAATCAGAATCAAGCATTCTTAAACAAAGTAGAATAAGTCATTTTAACTCCTGTCGTCCGTGCATTTGTCTGATAATGCATGGCAGATGGCAAAGCAAGTCTAAACTCAGTTTCCTAGTCTCAAATGTCTTGTGAAGACAGCCAGCAGTGTACAGAGATGGGATGTGACAAATTGATGTATATAAGACCTCTGGGCACATAACACAACAACTCCTTGAAAAAAAATAGTATACATTGAGTAATAAAGAGAATACACTTTAAAATGCACTGCATCACACAGCCTCAGTCAGCTGGAAGAAAACAGACAGAAGTCTTCAAGTCATCAACTGCTCACCAGCTCTTGGTTGCATTACACAGGCCTACTGTAAATGATTGGCTATTAAAAAAGACAGCATTTTTTTTTATAAAGAAACTGCCACAATTAGTCAACTAATTGATTCTAAAGCATGGATACACGACCCGAGCCCGATGGGTCCCGATGGGCCGGGCCGGGTTCGGACAGATATTTAGAAATTATGATCGGGTTCGGGTCGGGCTCGGTCACATCAGCGCGATAAGGCATTTGTAAAATGGTGCTGAGGCTCCTTTAAGAGAGCTCATTTCGTGTGTAAAGTGGGCAGAAGAGAGATAGAGAAAGAGGAAGCAGACGTGTAGATGCGACCGGAGCAGAGTTGGTGGAATAAGTTTTAGTTTTGAACAAAGTGTGTGCGGTGTCCGAGATAAACCCCAGACTGAAAGCCAAGTTCATTCATCTGCTCACCAGAAACGGGATTTTAACCCCGACATTAGCCTATATAACGTCGGCCCTGGAGGTAACGAGTCTCCCCTGGTTTTCTGATCACGGTCGGAATCGAAGCAAGCAAGAAAGGTTAGCACATTGAACATTTTAACAGCTTATTAACGTGTGCTTGTTCCCCCGTGTGCGCTGATGCGATCATCTGTTGACATTTCCGAATGCCTTCCTATAGTTGCTTAATAAAAGCTTTCCACACAAACAAAACGTACATGTGTCATTAGTATGAGAAAAAGATTTTAACTGTGTCGGGCTCGGACATAAATATCTTAATGCCTGTTGGGCTCAGTTTGCCCAGTTTGAAAGCCAGGCCGGGTTGCCAGATATACCTGTAAAAACGTAAACTCAGCGCACTACAGCTGTAACGTTAGTACAGCCATGAAAGCAACAAACAAACAAACAAACAAACAGGATCAACGGGGATAGATTCTACCTGACCTAAAAAAAACGGCATATTTCTAACAGTTGTGTGACCAGAGACGTAACAAACCATATTGGAGATGTATTTGAAAGATGGAGACAGCTTAGAGCCCAAAAGGACGCAGAGTTGTCCAATTTCCTCCTGAACAGGTAAGCATTAACTTCAGGCTAATTTATCACAGGTACAAGGGACGGGCATTTTATGCCATTTCAACATTTGTGTACTCACATTGAACTGTATAGCTAGAGTACCCGAGTTGGTTATTCGCAAAAACAATTGAGACACAGCCAGTAAAGTGATCCCGACTGGTCCTGGCTAACGCAGCCATGCTAACCCTGCTAACTGCTAACGTTACCAGAGGACCAGGAAAGCAGGCCACGGCTGTTTACAACGTGTAGCCTGTTCAGCGAACGTAGCCGACAACGGTGAGTTATTTTAAGCCAAGAGAGGGGGGCTGTAAATTGGAAAGAGAGGACCGTGAGTTTGCAGTGGGTTTAGTGATTGTTGCCGTAATTCTAAGCCAATAAAGTGTGTTCAGTCGGGTGGAGAGTACGGCGAGGTTGTTGTGTTTCTGGCGGTTCCTACAGTAATTCTAAGCCGAAAAAGTGTGTCTGTCGGTTTGGTACAGAACTCCACGTGCGCACGGCTTTTATAAATATATAGCCAGCATCTAACGTTAGCTACTCCACTGTGCTGTGAAGTAATATCTGTCTAAGTGAGACAAGCGTCAAGCAACATTGTTGAGGATGCTGTGGCCTCGGTCTGGTAACCTCCGTGAACTTAAGAGTCTGGAGAGGAGGGGGTGGGGGAGACGACTCTCTCCAGTATTTTGAATTTGTACTGCAGTAACTATTTTAAACACTAGCTGTCAGTATTACATATTGTACCTTTAAATTCTTACAACTTTTCTTTATGTTGGCATGACACACTAGCTTCAGACAGTGGCGATAGGCTACAAACTCCTATTTGCGCCCCAGCTGCTTTCTTGCTTTTCAAAGGTTAACGCATGTATGTGTGTGTGTGTGTGTGTGTGTGTGTGTGTGTGTGTGTGAGTGATTGAGAGAGAGAGAAATACTGAGAAAGGACGATAACAAGTATATTTCAGCGCCAGACAGCCAAGGTTGCTACTCAAGTGTAGGGATTGACCGATATGGATTTTTTTTGTGCCGATACCGATTTGTTTTCATCAGCCTTAGCCGATGACCGATACGGGCTGCCGATTTTCTTGAGCCGATATTTGGAGCCGATAATGCTTTTGCTCCCTCAATTTACATCATAAAAATGTAAACCCTGCCACACTGGATTTGTTTTCGGAATCTGCTCTGCCATTTCTTTAAAAATTAATAAACCAAAACACAGAGTCAGTGTCACTTCTGCAATCATCTTACATTCATATCACCAAAATTATGTGTGCAACGTGCATCATATGGATGGGTGCACTGCATATGGTTAACTGTGCAAGGGTAAAAGGCTTTCATCAACATCTACAACACAGCCTTGATGATGCATTGCTTGCTGACATATTATAATATACTTATAATTTTTTTTTTGGGGGGGATCAATAAAAAAATCTATCTATAAGACAGATATAATCAGATCATCACGGCAAACGCAGCAGCCACGTATCGGCCGATGCAAGTTAAAACGCAAATATCGGCCGGCCAATAAAATCGGTCCATCACTACTCAAGTGACAGCTTCCTGTGAGTAAATCCCTACCAATGTGGCATTAATATATACAGTAGCCTATGTGACAAGCCTGAGCTGAAAAACAACAACATTGGTCATAGCTGAGAGACAGCAAGCCACTCACTAATGGTCCTGAAATAAAATTGCCAAGACTACCGGTATACAGAAAATCTCCTCATTTCTCTGTGAGACTGAGCCTATGCACAAAAAGGGAATTAGACAACTTGACCTAACTTTTATTGATAGGGATTCCCATCAGAACAGGTATTAGCTGAGCCAAAGTTCACTGTGTTAGTTCTATGGCACATTGTGCTCAAAGTTGTCTTTGTGGACGTTACAGTGTTCATATTAATTAAAGGGGTGCTACTGATAGGTTGAAACAGTGCTGTATTAAATAGCCTATGTTTACCTGTGTCTTAAGTAAGGTATTGTGCATGACACCTTGAGAAACACCTTGTAGACAACAGATGCCAACACATTTGAAAGTTAGAAGTAGCTAACTTAACCATTGTTTCTTTTTCGTTTCAGATCAATTTCAGTAAACAAGATCATGGCTTACTGGATAATAAATAAGCAGATTGCTCTCACTTTCAAACTATAGTCAAATCATGTAAGCCGTTACGCTAACACCTTATTGATGCAAACACAAACACTCATCACCATCAAACACACACACACAGTGATATGGTTAACGAACATTGGCTAACTTTTGATAATCTACTGACATGCTAACGTTGACGCTAGCTCAAAACTAGAGTTACTAGAGTAACTTAATAGGCATCTAACGTTACTGGCCTTTGGATAACAATCTCCTAAATCTGAGACAATGTTTGGTAATCTTATATTCACACCAAGCATATCATATAGGTACAGTAAGTTATAAGGCTAACGATATGTAGCTAGCTATGTCGTAGCCACTAGCACTAGTCTGCAACGAAAGCTAAAGTCAGTTAGAAAGCTATACAGCTAGCCACAGAAAAAAAACAAAAACGTTTTATTGTTATTTGTTTGAGTTAACGTTACTAGCTTACCGCTAGCGGACTATCCTAACTGCCGTCACGATATATATCTATCCAACTAGCTAGCTAGATGGTGATATCCTCACATAATTGAAATAATCAATGTGTTTGTTTAATATTTAGCTGTACAACTTGCAGCAAAGCAGACACGGCTAGTTTAGCCAGCTAACCTTACAAACTTAGCCAAGCTATTATCCAATTGCTGCCAGACTGCCGGACAGCCGGCTTGCTAACGAATTTAACGTTACTTAGCAGCTTTGCTAGTTGTCCGCCATCATAGAGCTAACGTTAGTCAAACAGTTTGGTTAGCTGTTGAAGACAGACTTGTAAAGAATACATTTTGGACATTACGAGAAAGTAGTTCGTAATGGTTTGAGTTACATAAGCAGCTGTGTTTACCTTGTGCGTTGTTCCACTCCTTTCTTAGTCGCTGCGTCTCTGCTGTTCTAACGTTACGGTTGTCGGTAAAATGACCAACCGTATAGGCCCCACAGTCTGCTACGGTCCTCTTGCCATCTCTGTGCAGAAACCTCCGAGCAGCAAAACACTCGGGCGACAGGCGCGCCACCCCAAATATTGCTGTGTAATAACACGGGACACGAGTTAACCATCTAAGTCAATACTTTAAATATATACGTATAATGTTGTTATTGCACAACCTCACTACCCAGACCATTAGATGGACAGTTAGACTAGACAATATGTACTTTTCCCGTGCTTATCATCTATAAGTGTAATTTAAATATGCATAATGTGTGTAGTTTTTTACAGTGCATAAACCAAAACACTATCTTATCTAAAGTTACTTGTCAAAGTGAACGCTGAATTCTGACTTTGTTTTCCAATATTGATATTTCTCGAATTTCTCTTATTTTCATTTATTTATTGTTTATTTAAGATACACCTGGGGTCATTGTGTGTTTTGGGTCCTTCAATATCAGACACCCAGCAAAAGCTTGGCACATGTAAGCACTAATTCCCTGAGTAACTAAAAAAAAAGGATTTATCGGGTTGGAGGTTTGAAATCCAGAGTTTACAGTGAGGCTTATACATTAGTCTGGCAAATATTGGACCACAATACAAGGCCAGGTTCTTCTGTGTCCTCATTCCAAAAGCATTGAGGTCTTCTTTCGGCTAAAGCTTGTGTCTATTTAATAAAAACTGTATACTATGTGACAGCACAGATGAAGTTTGGATTTGTTCTGACAATCTGTTTATGATTTGATCTTCTCGCTCTATGCTTTTTCCCTTACTATAATTACATTCCTTTGAGTGTAAATATATCCAGAGATTTCTTCAACCATTTATATAGAAATAGACTCATTGAGTGGCTATATTAGTGAGAAGAAACTTGCAGTTTTCAATGCTGGACTGTATTACGGTGTAATGCTGAAATAGTCATTAGATAGTTGCATGCCTTCTCATTTCTGAAAGTTTGAAGTATGGAAAGCTACTCAAGATGGGCTTCTCTCATGGTCAATCCATGGTTGATCACATGATGAATAAGTGTGGCCCTGATCTCATCAGAGATGGCTCTCCTTCTTTCTCTTCTTCCCTCCTCCTCCTCCTCCTTGTTGTCGTCTCCTGTCTCTCCCTCCTCCTCCCCTTGCTCTCTGTCTATTGTTGGCATCCATTGTTCAAAACAGATAATCTGACCTTTGACCTATGTATAGGCCTATACTGAAGCAGTGATTGGTTAGTGTTCAGTTAAGCATAATGTGTTTGCATGTGAGGAGTGTGTGTGTGCCCTGGTAAATAAGTGTAGCATTTTGATTGGTTGTGTTTGGAAAAGGAAAAAAAGTGTTTCATGCAATTGAAAACTGAGTGAAAGGCTGAGAAATAGCTCATGGTTTTGGAGATTTGGTGTGTAGTTTTGCACTTTGAGTGAGAGGTTTCAAAAATTGTGTAACATGAAAAGATTTAGTGTGTAAGCAGTCGGAAAAAACTGTAACTAGAAACCTACTCTTCACAACAGAGAGTGACTCTTTCAAAAAACACTTTATTTACCTCAGTAGGCTACAAAGTCTACCTATACAAAATATACCTCAAAGGTAAGTCAGCGTATGCATCTGTTTCAAATCAGTGGTGCAGTATTTGAGTATGTTTCAGGGGACCTCTCAGAATACACGTTCCTTGCCAAGCATTGAAAAAAAAATTAGAAGACTAGATGTTCTCCAGACGTTTCCCAGCCCTCTCCCATGGGCTGTGTTTGACTTCACTATTCAATTCCATTAAAAAGAGATATTGTCCCCGCTTTCTCTTATCTTTTTTCCAAAATATTCCATATTTTTATTCCCTTGAACAAATTCAAAGGGCTGGACAAAGCCATATCTAAATTCATTTGGGCTGGTAAACATCCCAGGATCAAGAAGCCTTATCTACAAAGAACAAAAAAGGAGGGGGGGGATGGCCTTACCGAACCTTCTACATTACTATTGGGCATGCAATATACAGAAAATCCTAGGATGGAGGGCACACAGTCAGGGAGATAGGGCACCAAGCTGGGTTAGGATGGAAAACAATTTTACTCCAGCCTACTCCCTTGCCACTGCACACCTGAAGTCTGCTACAAAGATGAAGATTAACAATCCAGTTGTAATTCATTCTCTCAGGATTTTGGATTTAGAAAACATTTTAACTTACACGGCATCTCATTCAGGGCACCACTACTGCATAATCACTTGTTTACACCCTCAAAGCTCGACCTAGCTTTCAGAGCTTGGCATTCAAATGGTATCTGCTACATACAAGACCTTTACATAGATGGGGTATTTGCCTCTTTCAGTCAGAATGTAACCTTAAGGCCTCTGACCATTTCCGCTATCTTCAGATAAGACATTTTGTTCAACATAATTATCAAGCTTTTCCGTATTTGGCAACCCCAACACCACTGGATGAATTACTGGCCATAGCAATGCCACATAGAGGCGCCATCTCCCTCATTTACACCTTCATAAGCGGCATAAACCCACAGACAGTAGCTAACATAAGAGCATTTTGGAAGGAGGACCTGGGCTCCAGCTTCTCAGATGATGAATGGAGCGAAATTCTGAGACTGGTGTTTCTTCACCATGCTCCAGACATGGCTTGCTACAATTTAAAATTGTTCACAGATTGGATTTGTCCATGGTGAAACTGGCAAAACTGTTCCCCTCTCTAGATCCGTAATGCGAAAAATGTCAAAGTGCTCCAGCTAGCTTAATACACATGTACTGGGCCTGCCCTCGCTTACAAGCATTCTGGGAGGCAGTATTTACATCACTTAGGGACGCTTTAGGCATTGCTATTGAAATCCATCCAGTCACGGCCCTATTTGAGACCAAGCCTGTTGACTCCCACTCCCGGTGGTCAGGAAAATCTCACACAGTGGTGACATTTACAACTTTACTAGCCTGACGTCTTATCTTGCTGAATTGGAAAGGCCCAACATCTCCATCCCACACCAGGTGGCTTAAAGACGTCATGTATCATTTAAAGTTAGAAAGATGAAATACTCACTCAGAGGAAACGTGAGCGAATTCTATTCTACCTGGGGATCTTTAATGGGCTATTTTGATGAGGCTTCTGCAGTGGACTGGGAAGAGGTGTAGTGCTACCTTGAGGATAACTAAATGACTGGCCTGTATTTAATTATCTATTTTATTTTTTTATTTAACTTTTTCATTGGTTTTGTTTTTTATTATTCTTTTCTTTCTCTTCTTATGCTTCTTTATGTAGCATTTTGTCTGTATGTAGGATATACCCTACCTTGTCTATTTGTTTGTGGGCGGCAAAATGTAGGCTCACTTTACTCCAAATGTATACTTGTATGGATAGGTTATGAGGATGCATGGGGATTGGGGAGGGTGGGGAGTTGGGTAGAAGACATTTGTGTAGGTAATGTATATTGTGCTGTATATTTGTGTATTTATGTACATGGCAGCACTGTTGCGCTATGTACAATTGTATAGAAAACGTGTGAAAATAAAATAAAAACATAAATAAAAAAAGAGACTAGTGCTAAGGACTAACTTGTGCTATCTAGTATTTCATACCTTGTACATATAATGTTATCGCCTCCACTATTCTGTTCTCCATTCTTCTTCTATTCTTCATTCTTCAACCTTTAAAGGGACAGTTCACCCCAAAACCAAAAATACATATTTTTCCTTTTACCTGTAGTGCTGTTTATCAATCGAGATGTTTTTGGTGTGAGTTGCCCAGCGTTGGAGATATCGGCCATACAGATGTCTGCCTTCTCCCATATATAATGGAACTAGATGGCACTCAGCTTGTGGAGCTCAAGAGCCAAAAAATACATTTGAAAAACTCAACAGCAATGTCTCTTACAGAAATAATGACCGGATTACTCAAGATAATCTACAGACATGGTTGTGAGCAGTTTCATGCAGGGCAGTTATTATGCCTGCATTCTTACTTAATCTGTCTGCACTCATCAAATGCACGTTTCTTCATGTATTTTTCCATTTGAATGAATGGCACGACGTTGAGATGGGTGCACGTTTAAACTCCCTGATCCTAAAGGGGAAGTTACCTGCAGTGAGCAGATACATAAACATGCCTGGCTGCATTTGGAACCACATTGCCTTCCCATGATTTATTCCCTTCAGTGAGCCCCCCTAGTGACGTACAGGAAGTTAGTCCACCAGTTCATCAGCAAGCAAGGGAACAGGGCCAGGGGTTCAGCTGTGGATGAAAGTGAAACACCCTGACAACATTGTATTGACATAACAAACTGTCCTTAGTTTGTCCAGATAAATACGCAGATGTGATGACTTGGGTGGCATGTGCTAGATTTTAATAGTCAAGTCAAGTCAAGTCAAGTCAAGTTAAGTCAAGTCAAGTAGAACTGTATTCATCCTAGAGGATGGATTCGGACAGACATTTAGAAATGATATTCGGGTTCGGGTCGGGCTCGGTCACATTTTAAATTTAAAACAACTTATTATGTAGGTAGCCAATGGGCCTGTTTCACTTGATGAAAAGGTTAGTTTTTGTGATTAAAATAAATTTAAAATATTATCCTAACATCCGTCTTTGCAGCGAGGAGGCCGCCACTGAAGGACCTGCGCCCAAGAAAGCTGCAGTTGACTTTGAGGAGTGGGAAAATGTACCTGTGGCAGATGCCACGGACAAAGTCAAGATGTACTTGACTCAAAATCATGCAATACAGGACGACAGAGATGTTTTGGGCTGGTGGAGAGATCAGCAACTCAACTACCCGAAGCTTAGTGTCCTTGCCCGCGGCATCCTTGCCATTCCAGCCAGCAGCAGTAGCAGTGAGCGTAACTTCAGTGCTGCTGGCAGGACCATCGAGCAGAGGACAGCCTTGGAGCCATCCACCATTGATGCAATCCTTTTTCTGCATAAGAACATGGATTAGCCTAAACTTTGATGGATGGATTATGTAAATAGATCCCATGTTGCAGTTTAGTAGCCTATACAGTTTTCGAGGAAAAAGTGAAGAGTGATTTTCATTTCAATGAGCTGCTTTTGTGTTAATGTTAATTTTACTTTGCTGGGGACACTCGTGTTGATTTGAATTTCATTAAGAGACCTAGGTCCACAGAACCTCTGGTGTGAATTTTTTGGATTTTGTTCTGTTAGCTCGGGCTATATGATTGGGCCTCTGGTGCGCGCCTGTGTTAACGTGTGCTTGTTCCCCCGTGTGCGCTGATGCGCTCATCTGTTGACATTTCCGAATGCCTTCCTAGTTGCTTAATAAAAGCTTTCCACACAAACAAACGTACATGTGTCATTAGTATGAGAACATTTTTTGATTTTAACTGTGTCGGGCTCGGACATAAATATCTTAATGCCTGTCGGGCTCAGGTCGGGTTCAGTTACTACTCTGTCGGATGCGGGCCGGGAGGGGCAATCGGTTGTGCAGCAGTAAAAAAACGGAAATAGTCTGGATCATTAACAACATTAACCAGAACCTCGAGCAACATTACACGCTGAAAATGGCAAGTTTTGAAGAAAATTTGGATCAAGGCAGGCCTGCTTGGTTCGTTCGGGGAATGATTGTAAAGATTTACAAAGATTATGTTTACGACATTTACTTTCTAACTGGGACATTCTGGGACCGATTGGCGGGATTTGCTATGGGCAAAATACACACAGCGATACACTGGTAGGAGCATATTACGTTTTACCAGGTATCCAGCTTATTTAAATAGCTCACATTACTGTATTTTGTGAACAGTTAACTTCATTTAATATTGTATGTGGCGTTTTCTTCAGCAGTGTTCCCTCTAAACAAGTTCCTTACCGAGACCATTTTGAAGATCCACGCTCACTGCATTCCAAGACGATTGTGATTGGTTTAAAGAAATGCAAACAACCCCTGACTGTTTTTTCTCCTATCCAGGAGTCTATGCTCCTGTTGCCAGACCTTCCTCCGCAGCGCTGTGGAGATAGGTCTGGCAATGCAAGGCTAAAACAGAAATAACAAAAGATCAAGGCAATTAAAAAGAACATATACTAAAAATCTAAACATAGAGTACATAAGTAAATAATAATTTAAAAGCAATATTTACAAAGCGTGGTTTGGTGGTCAAGCTGATGTTACCTTTTTCTATAATTGGTGTGAAACTCTAGGTGCAAACTTCAGGATATGGTGGTTTTCAACCTCACTGCCACCAATGCCATATATCCCAATGTAATAGAAGGAGAACATCCACAAGCTTTAATTTTACATTTAAACTCTGACTTGTTTTTGTTGGCCTTGACCTTGCCACATTGCAGAGTTGAGCCTATGTTGATATTGCATGGGATTTGCTTAATGCATTTTATACCCTTGCTGGAGGGGTGGAAACCGGGGGAATTAGGAAAGATATTAGCCTACTACATTTGCTTCACAAAATCCAGAACTAAATTGTTCATGTCTTTAGTCTTGCTGGCAGTCATGAGAAGGTTGTTGTCCTGAAACCAGCAGATCCGGTCCTCTACTTCTCTTAGGTAGGCCTTTTTATTGTTGTCTGTGATCAGGCCCACCACAGCTGTGTCGTCATCAAACTTGATGGTGTTGGAGTTAAAAGTGGCTACACAGTCGTGTGTGTACAGGGAGTACAGCAGGGGACTCAAAACACAGCCCTGGGATGCTCCGGGGTTGATGAAGGAAATGTGGTGTTTAATCCCAGGGCATTGAGTTTTGTGACGAGCCTGGAGGGAGCTATGGTATTAAATGCTGAACTGTAGCCAATGAACAGCAATCTCACATAGCTTTCTTTTCTAGGTGAGATAGGGTGTGGAGGATGTGTGCTATGGCGTCTTCTGTTGATCAGTTGGGGCAGTAGGCAAACTTTAATAGGTCCACAGTGCTGGGTACTTAAGAGCAGATGTAATCATTGACCAGTTCAAAGTATTTAATCACTACATAGGTGAGTGCCAGTAGGTAGTCACTGGGCTGGTCTTGTTTTCTTGGACACAGCAATAATAGTGGACACTTGGAAGCTTGTGGGTATGACAGACTGAGCCATTAACAGGTTGAATATCATAGTTTTGAAGCCCTGTTTGTTTGTACTTTGACTACATCCAGGGACACAATGGTAGTAAGAGAACAAGCGCCTACACCTCAATATGATAACCGCCTTTTCTCATCACAATGGTTATAAATCTGTTATAATGCTGTTTTACCCTGACTCAAATGAAAGAAAAAAACAACCCTCTTGTTGGTAATTATGCTGTTGTTCAGTCAGAGGTGGAGGTTGGAATTTTCCAGTTGAAATGTCCAACTTCTGACCTCCAACCATTCCAGGTGAACGGCGCCAAAAGTAAATGAAAAACATGGCTAACCGTGACAAACTGATGTTTCTTTGGCAAACGTTACACACAATTGAACTCTCAGCAGTGCAGCCTCCTTGCATATACAGTATCAACCATAAATATAAATGAAACCGAGAAGGGAAAATGAGCATAAGGTACACCATTAGACACCATTTTTTACGGCACTTTTATACATGGAAATGTGTCTAAATATTTCATAAATATTATTTTACTTAAATACAACAAGCAAACATAGCCTACTTAAAGTGCCCATATTATGAAAAAAACACTTTTTCTGGGATTTGGGGTGTTCTTTTGTGTCTCTGGTGCTTCCACACGCATACAAACTTTGAAAAAAAATCCATCCATGCTGTTTTGAGTGAGATACGGTTTCTGAATGTGTCCTGGCTTCAGTCTCCGGGTGAGCTGGCTAACCGCAACCGTTAGCTCGTAGCGTTAGCATGCTAACGCTAATGCTAACGCAAGCATGCTACCTCGTTCTCAATAGCAAAGCACTGCTACAACACACACAAGTTCACCATAATCTACAAAAGAACTACTTCCATGTGCGCCCTCATTTAGAAGTCTCCCAGCTAATCCTGCCTTGTAACTGACCGAAGTTGGAGAAACAGCCTTTCTTTTACTGTCTATGGAGCTAGCTAGCTGACATGATCTACATCTGAGCTACTGCATGTGCGAGTGCAATCAAAGATAGTACAGAAGAAGAAGAAGAAAAGAGGTCTCACTCTGTAGCTAAAACAGAGACCAGGTGGAAAGAGGATCTGCAGCATTGAGAGAGAGCTGTGCAGTGTAACAAAAATATGGTGTTTTTTGAAAATTAAACCATGTAAACCTATTCTGGTACAACCTTAAAATACAATTATGAACCTGAAAATGAGCATAATATGGGCGCTTTAATGTTGCCTTTTAGTTGATGGTTTAACATGTACAATGTGTCCTTCCATGGGTGCTGCCATTGTTGTACATTGTCAGACAAATGCTACTTCATGAAGTCGGGTTAGATGGATTTGTCTCTATTTTTCTTACTTTTTTCTAGTAGGAGGTCGGAAATTTTTGAGTTCAGAGTTGTCTGGAACTCAGCATTAATTTATGTAACAGTGGAATATGTCATCCAGCGGACTTTTTAAATCAAAGTTAATTACAGACAGAGAACAGAGGAGAACGGCTGACACCATGACAGCAAATATGTTTGTTTCTTAACACACAATGGGTGGTATTTAATGCTTTTCACAAAGATTTAATATTTGAGCAATTACAGAGAAACAATTGACTTGGATAAAGGGTTTATTTATTTGTGAGGTCATCAGGTAATTGCGTACAGGAAAAAACACACACGCACACGCACACGCACACGCACACACACACACACACACACAAACATTCAATGTTTTCAGTCTTACACAACACACTGGGCTGTCACTGACCAAAGAAATGCGGTAACACTTTACTTGAAGATATCTACATAAGAGTGACATGACACTGTCATGACACATGAACCCTAACCCTAACTTGTCATGACAAAAACCGAATGACACTTACTAAAAGAAGCGTTATGTCATAAACGACTTGTTTATAATGTTTATGACACGTTCATGACAGTGTCATGTCACTCTTATGTCGATACCTTCAAGGAAAGTGTAACCAGAAATGCTTATGAGTGTACAGAAAGTCACATAGACTAAGAAGACCATTACATTACAGTGATGATGAACTGCTTATTTGCAGCTGCTATTATTATTTCCTTTGAGCTATTACAGTAGAACCTTGCTGTCATGTACTGTTGTCTTTATTTTTTTTATTTTACTTAGGTGGTTGTACCTGTGTTCATAACTTAGCACTTGCTAATCACTGCAGTGATTGTGTATCAAACATACATTACTATACCCATAGATTACACACTAAAGACTGCAGACAGAGACCATCAACTGAGGCCATGTGGCGTGAATTCCTTTGCAGGAGAGCGATAACATGAGAAAGCACAGTGACAGTTAGTGAGTCAATATCTGATTGCTGGTAAATTTCTGTGACTTTGACTTTCAGATAAAGGTCTCATTCAATTATGGACATAATCATTTTAAAACAAACAAAAAACAAACAAACAAAGAAATATATAAAATATATGGTGGATAGTTTTTCCAAACAGCTGCCTGTCAGAAGAGGTATGAACTTTTTTTAAAACTCCTTCAAATGTGCATTTACTGTCTTAAGGCTGAGTTCGATGCCCATTGTCCCATCCATATGATACATCAGTCTGTGTGTTGAGGTGGTTGATTAAACTGCGATTACACAATTGTGGCAGTCTGGGTGATTTTGTCTCCGTTCATGGGCCTGTAGTAGTGTGTGTTTGAGTTTATTTTTGAGTCTCAGTTTTGGTGTGTCGGTGCTCTTTGTGTTCTCTCCTCGTATTCCTATTTTATCCTTCGGCAGACGCAGATTGCATTGAAAAAGCGGCAGTGGCATGTGGCGAATGGGTCACAGCAGCCAGACTGGGGCAAACAGCTTTGTGTAAGCGGAGAGCACTTTGGCTTTACAGGATTGGGTGCCACTTTAGGAGGAGGTGGGATGTCATTTAGAGGAACAGGTGCCAGTTTGGCCTTCTGGAAGGTGGAGAGAACAGAAGGAGGGAGGCAAGTGAATGTGGGAGCATCAAAATCAAGTAATATTGCCTATATCACCTTCTTCTTTTGATGTCTAAAAAGGATTGGTTTTGTTCATTGAAAGCTGAAAACGGCTAAATGGCTCAGAGCTGAAATAACAACAACTTTATTTAGAGGCGCACTAGTTATTGTGAAGCCATTGTTTTTGTGCACAAAAACAACTATGTCTCAGAGCACCAAGAATGAAGACTATTCTAAGTTGTGCTGTATCAGACGTGTGGCTTTGTGCAAACTGTAGCTGAACCTTTTGACTTTTTTGTCCAATTAATTCTCAATTAAGATCATAAAGATCAAAGTGAATTGTATAGAACTCACAAAATCAAGATTGTAGACCCTAAAAGATAATCAAATAATGTATTGCTAAGAAAAAAATGCTTCCTGTTGACTGGAAACGTCTATGCTCAATGTGACTGGAATATAAACCACACAGATCTTACCAGCACATTAATCCTTTGTCGTTCATACTGTCCTCTTCTCGCAAACAGTGGTCTCTGTCTGCCTTGGTATAAAGACCCTGTTGAAACAACATCAAGAATGTGTTAAGGAAATAATGGGAACTTTTTACTGGATTTGTATATACAAATAAATAACTTGATTGAATGATATTGCTGCAGAACATCTTTGCCAGAGATTGTCTTGTTACCAATCTCAAGGTCACCATTACTCCCAGTGTCTGCCTCTCATGCATTACCGTACTGTACATTTCAGTCACAGAGCTAAGCAGCAAGTTTTTATTTAAATAACTAACTGGCAATCTTTTTTTAAGATTATTTTTTGGGCTTTTCTCCTTTATTTGATAGGACAGCTAGGTGAGAAAGGGAAGAGAGAGGGGGAAGGCATAAATCTCCCAGTAGATGTGCGCCTGCTCTACCCACCGAGCCAACCCGGCCACGTGATTGGCAATCTTTGAAAACTCCTGAGTATCAAAAGTAAAAGTAGTCATTATTCAGGATGAACCCTTTCAGTGTTACATTATTATACATCACATAATTAATATATTTAATGCTAAGTATAAGCAGCATTTTAATGTTGTAGCTGGTCGAGAGCAGCTAACTAACTAACTAACTAACTAACTTCTTTTTATGATGTCTGGTAGTTTAATAAGTATTTCATATTTAATAAAAGTATCATATAATTTGTAAGCAAAATCTTAAAGGCCCTGAATATCTTTGGTCCTCCCACACATGTTTTCACTTCTTAGTGCTGTTTGATTGACATCTCCATCGCCCTACTGTTGATTTTATTGTACCTTTGGTGCGGGGCAATTTATCCAGTTATCACTCTTAGTGCATATTGCTATTAATCTTGTTCATACGGCTCATACTGTATATATATGTTCTAGTGTATTCATACAACAACTGTTTATAAATTTGGTATGCATTGTTATGCACTTTACTGCTTTTTTGCACTTCTAGTTTGATGTATTTTGTTGTCTTAGTACCTGTACTTGTGGGGGTGCAGGGCCTATAATTTGCAAAGTAACTAGTAACTTTAGTTGTCAAATAAATGTAGTGGAGTAAAAAGTACACCTTTTCTTTTTGAAAATTAGTAAAGTGCAAATATAAAGTATAAGTAGTAAATACAAGTACCTCATAATTGTACAGTAATTGAGTTAATGTACTTAGCAACTTAACACCACTGACACATGAGAGGCAAATACTTGGGCTAGGTCACCATACATGCACCTGTTGACTACTGAGGCACAGACAGAGGCATAGTATTAGTCTCTGTAGCTTCATCATAATATATTGTAATTATCTCCTAATCACCAGAAAACAAATCCTCTTATGGCAAGATGTAAAGTAATCATTCTGTAATCACAACACAAGAAAACCTAAACAATTTCAACACCTCTCCAGCTTTCTGTCACTTCCTTCTCTGTCCACCAGAGGTCCTCAGTGAAATCCCCACAGCAGAGCCGTATATTAGAGAGAGTTTGGCCAACTAGGGAATCGAATGTTCTGAGCTACCCCGTTATGCGATTGGTTCCAAGGTGGTCACGTGTTTGGTGGGCTCCATGTTGGATATCAACATTGATCTGATTCCCATTGACATAGTGCAGGGAAAAGTGGAAAAATTTAATAATTTAAAAAAAAAATGGCACAAATCATTGAAAAAATGCCCTACTGTTGCGCGTTTTGGCTGCACTGAAAGACAGGGAGGCGGCAAAAGATTTCACAAGTTCCCCCGTGAACCAAAAAGGCCAAAAGTATGGAAGCTGAAGGTGAAAAGAGCAAACTGGAGGGCAAGTGACTACTCATTATTGTGTGAGGTAAATGTAAATGTCCACAAATTACATAGGACAAATACAGTAATACCATTGTTAATGTGTACCACGCTGTCAACAAAGTTCTAACACTGCTTTAGAAATGAATGAAGTTTGAAGTTAGCCAAGCCTTATGCTAGCGTTAGTTTTTCTGCTAGCACTCCATGTACCTAAATGCTTAGAAATGCTTGTGATCTTGCCATAGTCATGACTTGAATTTAAGCTAGTCTGACTTCAATTGTCATCTGTAACTCAGATGTAATATACTGTGACCACGCAGTCATTTATGTTGATTTAGATCACCAAATATTATTTATACATAACTTTGCCTCGGTTACTACTAAGTTATTATTGCTAGCGTGATGACGTTTATGGTTCTGTCCTACCGCGATTTACACCTGACCAAAACACACTTTTTACCCGTATGCTGTTGGTCGCATTATCATTGTCTTATTGAGTATTTTGTCAAAAGACTGTGAGTAACTTTGTTAAGAGTTCAGTTGCTAGTCAGGACTCGGGAGACTGAAGAGAAAAAGAAAGGTAAACACTGGTCAGAGACTTATTAGGCGACGTGGTCACTCACTACAATGGGCATTTTTTTAGAGGCCCATCTACGATATAGAAGGTAAATATACACTGGAATATTTCCGTAAGGGCCTTTTACATATTGACAAATGATAATAACATGTATATGCCTGTTTACGGTGAAAATAAGCGATTTATTTCAAGATAGCATATTCGCCCCATAGGGTTACACTGTAGAGTCATCTAACGATAGTATCCAATATGGCGCCCATGATTTGAGTTGGCCAAACTCTCTCTAATATATGGCTCTGCTGAGCGTAGTGGCTTTCCTGTTACTAGCCGCCAGCTGGATCTCATCATCTAATGAGTCTCTGTGTACAACTATAGGCTACTGTTTGGCATGCAATGCAATGTTCCCATGGTCACATATTTGAGATTTTACTCAAAAATGCAACAGCAACTCAATTCTTAACACACAATTTAGAAAGTGCATGAATGCATTGCATTTTGAATACAAAGTCAACGGAAATTTGCACCTACAGTATACTCTTTATCACTGTAAAAAATTACTATTTCAGCTGCTGTATCATCCTTTGGGACTTTTTTTAAGAGGTTAACCCAAACACTAAAAGAGCTCGGCAGTAACCACGCTAATAATGATTGAGCACCATGGCGGCCAGTTCAAGAAAAGTGACAGCGGTGCCTGGAGGCCTCATTGCATCTGATCAGGCTTTATTATTAAATCCTAATTTACTGCACACTGATGATGTTGGATTAATGGGTTGGAGGTAAGTCATTAAGTAAGTAAGACATTAAAACCAGATTAAAATGTGTTCAGCTAACAGGAAAGGTTACATTTTAGTAGTATTATACATAGAGCAGTTTTGCTTAAGAATGTTAAGTGTCTCCATGTTGACATATGCTGTGCTACAGGGAACAGAGGGCCTCCAGCTTCCAGGTCATGTGGTGTCTATAGTCTCGCATTACCAGGCGAGAAGCGTCTAGCTAGTCCACACAACATTCCAGGATGGGAGAAAAATGTGCTTTGGTTTATTGGCATTTCTATAAACATATCACGATTGTATTGTCATATGTATTTTTTAACAACTTTTTGTATGGAAGAGTTGATTTATCAGAATCAAAATTAGTATCAGCCTTGTTGGCCAAGGATGTGTACACACACATAAGAAATTAGAGTTCTAATTGCTCTCATTTAAACAGAAATAGAGCTTAGAACAAGGACATTGAATCATTGTGCCAGGTCACATACACACATTACAAATCAACTCCTTATACAACTGACTCACGTTACATAATGGGACATAATGTGCAACATCATCATATCATATCTATCATATATATATATATATATATATATGATACCTGGCGTTAACCTTATGTTTTTATGATCCAGCCTCCTCTACTTCAGGTAATGCTGATGTTGAAGCAGCTACTACAGCCCCAAACATGTCAGAAATTTTGGCACATTTTGAGGCATCCGCCTGTAGATTCTTAATCTTTTTCTCCCGTAATTTCTCTGCACTTTAGTGATCGTTTGTCCATTTTAACTTGGATGCTAAACTTCCAGTAAGAAAACTATTACACCCCGTCAGGGCTGGGAGTGAAGGGGCTTCCTGAATTTGACTGGGTCAGGTCAGTGTCAATAAAGAAAATTAACCAATGGGCCGCTGTCAGTTCATTATGGGCCGGAGCCCCCCCCCCCTTTGTATTGCAACTGCTGCACAGCAATTATCCTAATCTTACAGTACTGCATGTTATCTTATACATCGGTACAATGTCTTTACAATTATATTTAAGTTTAAATAGTATTTCATATTTTATGTAGTTGCAGTACTTTTATTCCTATTTTTTTTTCTATATTATGTATTGTTTCAATTTCATGTATTCAATTTCATTTCAACTGTGGTAGGATATAAATAATTAGCTATGGTGCTAACTCTAGCATATTTACATTGTGTACTTGTACTGATGTCCATTAATATGCACTGTCCCTATCTAAATAAACAATTAAAATAAATAAATAGTTTTAAACAATAATTAATGGACATGGCTACTCTTGTAGACTACTGTAAGTGTATAGGGACTTTTATTCTATTCCTAAACCTCCTGTCTTTTCTAGGTTAGTCTTTATAATTGATTGTATACATCTCAGCTTTTATTAGCTGTTGTATCGGACAAAATCGACGTTAGCAGTGATTAATGAACTAGCCTACACTGTATAGGCTATAAACCTGGCCATTAAAGCACAGCTGCCCGTGCACTCACCTGTGCTCTGAGGGGCTCGGGCCCTGCTGACTGACACAGTGCTGTGGGCAGCTTGAAGATCGTTGCGGGTGAAGAGTCCAGCACTGACAAAAGCCAAATGCAGAATGCACAACCACATCACTGCCATTTTCATCCTGACTGTAAGCAGCCGCCTCTCCTCCGACGCCACGATGGAGCAAATAGAGGGGAAACCGTGTGCTGCTTGGCCAGCTGCCTGTAGCCTACATCCAACTTGTTGGACTTCTTGTTCTTCGTCTGGCTTCTCACTCCTCTCGGACTTAAACTTATTAGAGAGGCAGGTTTACACATCCACAGTACACGCCCCAATGCATATGAACTTATCTTTCAAGCAACTCAAAGGCTCCAAACGCGATCTCCCGACGCCCCAATCATCATTCTTGGGGCTATGAATAAACTGCTCATTGTCCAAAACACTTAAAGATTTTCACCAGTAAGTCACTTGCCCTACCAGGCACAGTGCAACTTTGGATCTGTTAAAGACGCATAAAAGTCCATCCCTCTCCCACCGTTAGACTCATTCGACCACATCTCGTCCCTTCATATCGCACTGCCCTCAAGAGGGGTAAAGTACAGACTGTGCACGTTAAAGACTGCCACTATCACCCGACTCAACCTCTTATATAAGCATCTAGAGGGGAGTGGGAATCATGCAAGGCTACTCTTTGTTGATTTCTCATCTGCTTTCAACACCACACAACCTCATCTACTAGTTTAGTAGGCTGGATGCTGGATTTTCTCACTCAGAGATGTCAGAGGGTGAGGATGAACAGTGAGCTTTCCAGTGAGTTAATATCATCCACTGGATCCCCACAGGGATGTGTCCTGTCCCCCCCCCCTGTTGTACATCCTATACAGCAACGACTGTTGTAGTCATCGTGACAATAGGCACATTATCAAGTTTGCAGACGACTCAGTTATTGTCAGCCTTCTCAGTGCACATGAAAATGACCATGGTCCAGTGATTGGTGATTTTGTTGCCTGGTGTGAGAATGCTTTTCCTTCATCTAAACATTACAAAAACTAAGGATATGTCCATTGATCTCAGACATCATCCCAATGTCCCCTGTAGTAGTGTTATCAAGGGCCAGGACATAGACATGGTGCCATATTACAAATATCTGGGCACCTTGATTGATAACTGGCTTAAATTTGAACTGAACACTGCTTCTGTGTGCAAGAGAGGCCAACAAAGACTCTTTGCACTCAGAAAACTTATTAAATTCCAGGTGGATAAAACATTAATCACTTTGTTCTACAGAGCTTTTATTGAGTCTGTCCTGACATTTTCTATCATCTGCTGGTATGGAAACCTCACCATCAAGGATAAAAATGCACTTTTAAAAATTGTGAATGTGGCCAGCAAAAAAAAAGAAAAAAAAAAAAGAGCCATGTCTATTTGCAAGGACACCACTCACCCTCGGTACGGAGAATACATGTTATTACCATCTGGCTTACGTTTTAGCACCCCCTTGGCTCTTAAACAGAGATACAAAAACTCTTTTATTCCTCGTTCCATTCAGGCACTCAACTCAGCTAAGAGGATGTGATAGCCCTTGTTTATATTAATGACCCCTTTATTTGTTTTATCTTTATTATTATTATTATTATTTATTGTTTTGAGTTCTTGTAGTTCTTTTTTACTTTCATTATCACTCCAATACAACTCTGCAACTATGTATTTTTTTAACTCAGGCTGAAGCTGCTGTTTTTGTTGTGTGGTTTGTGTTGCATATTCTTCATGTGATGTCTTCCTGCTGCATACAAATTGGCCTTTTGGGACAAAGAATAAACTGAACTGAACTGCTCACACGTCCTTTGCAATGTTCTGTCCCCTTTTGGTCTCAATCTTCCTGTTGTTGTTTTTGTCCTCTCTCAGTTTCCTCTTTAGCTCCTTTTAGACAGCCTGGAGTTCCTCCATTTTACCCTCCATTTTTGAAAATATTTGTCTTAAGATTATTTCTTTATCCTTTTGAGATATTGCAGTTAGGCAGAGGGTAAAAGTACACTGTATCCATTGTGGGGTGATCTTTTATGTTGTCATTTTTTTATTTAATAAACTGAATGCAGTGACTTCAAATCTTTTCAGAGCCACTTACCAACACAGGGGTATAATTTCAACGCACAAATGAAAGTCCAAAATGAAAATCCATTTCCGGTCCATTTATTTCCATTTCAGGTACAGCGTTGCGTGTCTCTATGTGTGGTTGAAGTGTGATAGCTACCCCTATCTCAAGCAAACCCCATCCCTACTAACAGACATGATAAATAGAGAATAGGAAACCTTGGGGGTGTCAACAGAAATAATCAAGGTAGTAAACAAGTAAGGTATGTAGGCTAGACCTTAATCATTTTCCCATAATGTAGGTAGGTCTAAGCCATCTCATGCTAATGAAACAAAGACATGGTAAATATAAATGTAAATAAAGTATATATGATAAACTCAGTATGTGTCAGGTTTGCGCACACTGAGAAATTTGACATGGGCCTACTTAATTAAATGTATTACAATTTGTTCACTCTGTTGTTAGTTACACTCATTACACACATGCCTGAAATACACACACGCACAAATGGAGAGATGTGAGAGTGAGGGGGCTGCGGCTGCCCATGACAGGCGCCCCGAGCAGTTGGGTGGCTTGCTCCAGGGCAGAGATGTGGTAAAACACAGTAAATATTGGAGATACATTCAAAAGATGAAGACAGCTTAGAGCCCAAAAGGACTCAGAGTTGGCTAATTTACTCCTAACAGGTAAGCGTTGAGATCCATTAATTTCACGGGCTAACGCAGTAGGGATGGGCATTTTCAGTCATTTCCACATTCATGTGCTTGCATTATATAGTACTTGCGTAATAGTACTTATATAGTACTTGCGTAAGTTATTCGCAAAAAGAATTGAGACACAGCCGGTGAAGTGATCCCGACTGGCGCTGGCAAACGTCGCCACTCTAATACACGCTAACTGCTAACGCAACCCAGTCTCACGGCAGTTCGTGAAATGGTCACGTTATTTAATCTATTGATTCATGTTCACGGGGACGTTGTTGTACACAAATCAATAGATTAAAAATAACGTGACAATTACACGAACTGCCGTGAGACAGTGTTAGCTAACGTTACCGGACATATGACAGAAACCGCAAGTTTGACTTCCTCATAACGGAAACATGCAATTAAACTTTGGCAAAACATCCTGCCGAAATTTTTCCCCTACTTCTGTTTAGTGGCTGTAGCCGACAAGCGGAGACTGTGACTTTGGTATGTGCGAGTGTCGCGGTCTTTTTAGCGGCTGTTGCAGTGACGTTAAGCCGAGAAAGAGTGGCTGTCAGTCGGGCACAGAGCTCTGCGAGAGCATGAGCTTTCATAACCGTAAACATAGCATCATCTAGTAACTCTGCTGGAGTAATTTCTGGCAATGTGGGACTAGCATCTAGCTAACATTGACATTGTGGGACGTTGGGTCTAGCGGTCGCAACCTGGCAACCCCCGTGAACTTCGACAAAAACAAAACTGCAACCCTCAGGAGCAGATTTGGGGCCTTTTTGAATGTGATGTTACCCCAACATTGGGCAACATAATTAGGACACTCATAGTAGAAGTAGTCTCTCATTGTCCTTAACAGACATCCAGTAAAACTCACTGTAATTACTTAAAGGTCTGTAGTCATTAAGGCCAGCACATCGTTCTGTCCCAGTAGTCAATTTTATGGTTTGCCACTCCTAAAGTGGGATTCATGCTTCTGCGGAGGCTCACGCAGAGCTTTCGCCACAGCCTACGTAAGTGGCCTGAAGTTTATGCTTGTGCATTGGTGTATTGGTGGATCTCTTTAAGAGAATGTGTGTGTGTGTGGTGACTGTGTGGTAGAGCGAGTGAGAGAGTGACGGGGATTAGCTTGGGAGCGAGTACCGACTCTAGAGGCATAGTGGGAGAAACAAAGTGTCTCCTCTGTGCTTTCTGACCACGGTCTGAAATCTGCAGCAGGAAAAGTTAACCCTCTCCTTGATTTCATGTCGTTTATGGAGAAGGAGAACCTGGAAATGAGTCGGGGCAAATGCGACGCTGCCAAGCCACGGCCAAGCAGACCAATCACAGTCGTTGCGGTCTGTGTCGCTGCAACGTGTAGTTACATTTTTTTGAGAGGTGTACGTCAGGCTACGACATAGGGTCCGTATCTCTACGTAACCACGTACGTAACCACGTACGTAACCACGTACGTAACCACGTACGTAACCACGGCGTCGATTTAACGCAGAAGCATAAACTGCCTTTGGGAAGTTGTGTGAGATTGGTCTGGGTATGGGAGCTAAACATTCGGGGTGGGAATCGATTGGCACCTCACGATTCGATTCGGATTCAGAGGCCAACGATTCGATCCTAAACCGATTATCGATCTCGATCCATCCGTGATTTTTAAAAATATACATAAAAATCTGAGTTTGCTATTCAGAGTTTGTCTACTTCCTAGACAAAGCAGCTAGACAAAGCTTATATTTTGACATATATTTGTCACGCACAAGTTTTAATGAAATGCTTTGTCTACACTCTGTGTTAGGTTTTTTGGGTATAGGTGATTTTTTGGGTATAGGTGATTTTTTGGGTATAGGTGAGCGGGTGCGAGCGGCTGGGTGCTTGGGGTTTGTGTTGTTACGTGATTCAATTCAATTCAATTCATTTTTATTTATAATATCAAATCATAATAAGACTTATCTCAGGACACTTTACCGATAGAGCAGGTCTAGACCACACTCTATAATTTACAAAGACCCAACGATTCCAGTAATTTCCCCAAGAGCAAGCATTTAGTGCGACAGTGGCGAGGAAGAACTTCCTTTTAGGGAGAAACCTCAGACAGACCCAGGCTCTGGGTGGGCGGTGTCTGACGGTGCCGGTTGGGGGTGTGATGAACAGTGGCAATAATAGTCACAACAAACATAATGGAACTATGACTAGAAATAGGAGTTGTAGTAGTTTGTGATGTGATGAATGACTGTGATGAATCTGTGAAATGTTGATGTAATATATTAGTATACAATGCATCTGTTGCATGATTGTGTAACTCACACTATGTAGTTCTTTTATAAAAAAAATAAAAATAAAAAAATTATATTTGGATTATCTTTCTAGAAAGGCCTGACCAGGGACTGGGGTTTCAAATTAGCCTATTGGCTAGAAACCTTTTATGCAACACATCTACACATATTGTTATGGCTTTGACTGTGATAATGATGTATGTAATAACGTGCGCTGCATTGTCCCTGACAAATAAACTAATAAATGAAATTTAAAAAAAAATTTGATAATCCCAAAGTGCAGCAGAGAACATAATACAATTTGTTCTGCAAGTTCTTACATCATATTCTACAAGTGCTCACATCAAGTCTACAAGCTCTCGCATATTGCACCATATTTACCTTCATATAATATTATCAGGAATGGAACGTTTCTAAATTGAATTATTTTATAGGTTGGTGTGGAGGTGCTCCATCAGATGGCAGGTTGTGTTTTGACTGTTGATCTGAAAGACACTGCGCATGGGAGAGACGGAGAGACAAATATGAATGCTGAGGGGGACTTATTGTTGTTCTTTTGCAAGATAAAATGAGATCATGTAATTATTTGCACTGTGATTATATTTACAATTCAGTTTACTTGTTAAACCATAAGCGTTTTACAGCATAGCTTGCTGGGATAAACAAACAAATAAACTTAAACATCACAGGCTGCCAGGCCTAATGTGCTAGCTTCTAAAACTATCCAGGGCTATCAGAACTGACCGGGTGCAGTCAACTTGTTAGGGGATTAATGTTGCCCAGATCTGTGCCATTCCTTGTTTCTAGCTCAGCAAATAGGTTGATGACAATAATGCTGCATGATTGGTATTGGCAAAAGTAGAGGGAAATGTCACACTGTCTCTTGCACATCTAATAATGTTTATTCCTCTCCCTGTTCTGACCAACCAAAACTAAATCATTTATACGTGACAAAGCTACAGTATACCTTTCATGGAATTTTAGTTTATGGATGTTCCATATGTGCCAGAGAAAATAAGTGAGAATCAACTCTCCTCTTAGGTTTTCCACTTGTAATTTGTCATGCATACCTGCGTAGCAGTAACTCATCTCCTAAACAGCTAGAATAACTACAAAGGTCTTTGGGAGCACACACAATGCTGCACAACAATCTAAAAGTGTTAAATGGATGAATGGAGGGTCTCTATAAATGGATGGTAACTATAAATTAAGCTGAACCGATTTTTCAACAGGTTTGACGGGTCAGAAAAGAAAGCTGCAAACTGTCCATGCTGTAGTGTGAATGTGGCTGGTCCTCTGGATTCTTGCGCAACACAACTACAATACAATCAAAATTCAAGTGCTGCCAACTCAAACAAACACCTTTATTTATCCCAAAAGGGCAATTCAACCAGTCACATGAAAGCAGATAAGAATAAACACCATCACAATCATTCAATCAACCAAAAAATAAATAAAATGGCCTATATACAGTAAATCAAAGCATTATGCTTCCCCAGGATAAGTAGCTCTGGATGTTACAGGTTGCTGCCATCAGCAAAGAGCCTGAAGAAATTCAAGTATCTGTTGGTTTGGGGCCCCTGGGTAGCTCACCTGGTAGAGCGCGCGCCCATATACAGAGGCTCAGTCCTCGACGCAGTGGGTTCGGTTCTGACCTGCAGCACTTTGCTGCATGCCGTTCCCCCTCTCTCTCCCCTTTCAAGCCTAAACTGGTCTGTCAGAAATGGTTAAGTCCCGTGGTGCTAGGGGTATCGGGACATAAACATAATCCAGATGTAATTGGTATTTTTGAAAAGATATTTATTTAGAACAAGGCAAACAGGACTCACAACAGAAAATGGGCCAAATGGGTGCTGTGGAAATCAACAAAGGAATATAACAAAAAGGAGATCCTCAAAGGGAAGATCACTACTCCAGCTACAGGTAAACAAACGGATAAACCAATATCCTCTCTAACCTCAATACTTTGCAAAAACAAAAACACAAGACGCCCCTGAACCTAGTGTAACTAGACAAAACAAAACCGTTGAGTGCAAGAGCGATATCAGTTTTGGAGCTCAAACCCTGGCCCACTTCCTCACACACACATACAACGCCTGTCATTGCTCGGCAGGGCCCACTATGTTGTAATCACAACAGCTTCTGAGGCATGTGGGACCGAGTCAAGCTAATCAGGTCTGACAGCTGCCTCGAACTGCAAGCCCCGAGGAGCGCCTGTAGGCTATTCGAGATGATGATGTTGGACGTGTCGCAAAAACTTGTTAAAAAGTTTGAAAAGCAACAATAAAATCTGATGTTAAAATAAGAGGCAAGTCGCTCATTATTAAGCTGAAGAAAAATCAGCAAATAAAAGCCTGGCATGGGATATGGGTTTTTCATGCTGCTTATATACTCCGTCTAATGTAAATAGCATCGTCCACATCTTTCCCTGCTTCAAGTTTGCCGTCGATTAAGAAGACATTATCTTTACAAAGAATCTTTCATCACAAGAGATGTTGATGCCACTGGTCGGAAATCATTCAGTTCTCTAGGTTTGCAAGATTTTGGAACAGGTATTATAGTAGATCAGGGGTCTCCAACCTTTCGTTATCTGAGGGCTACTTAAAAATAAAAATAAAAAACTGGCCAAGAGCTACTTGCATCACATCGCTTGCATTTATTTACATAACACACATAAGCTGAATGAAGCTACTGTCATATACAAATTGCAATACCCAAAGCTTATGAAAAATCGTCACTTCCCGTCAAGGTTCATGACTATTTTACACTTCTTTTAGCTCAAATAGTTTGCTACATAACTGAAAATATTCCCATCAGGGTCTAAAAAAACATTATCACTTTACTATTCTATGGCCTACAGAGTTAGCTACCTCCCTTTTAACATCGTGGTCATTTTGTGTTTCAGTTTGTCAACCTGTTGGCGAGCTACTTGTAGGAGACCCCCCCGTGGTAGATATTTTCCATATTGTCGTATCTGACCACAGTCGGCACACATCTGAAAAAGTGTCGCGAACACCCCACTGAGCTGGTCAGCACCGTGCTTCAGAGAGCAACCACAGATAGAGTCAGGGCCGACAGCTTTACCAGTATTCACCTTCTTGAATAACTTAATGACATTTTCCTGGGTTATCACTAAGTTCTTGAGAGGTAACAGAGAACCGCTTGTAAATATTACAAAATCGGGCCTTTCAAAACGAGAAAAAAATTAAAGACATTAGCTTGATTACCTGCTTGGGGTCACAGGAAGACTGATTAATGGATGCCTTGACTCACTTGGTCTAAATTTGGCTGCAATTAATGTGTTCAAAAGTTACGAGTGGCATGTCACTGTGTCTTGGAACACAGCATGGGGTATCAAAAAAACTAAATATTAAATGTAATATTCTTAATATTAGATAGACCTTAGATAGATATTCTACGGTCTTGTGCGGTTACACACATATTTCAACTTTGAGCATGTCACTTTTTCCTGTGCCGAATGTACAAAATGAATTAAACAAGTTTTGCCAAATTGCCAAAAATTCAAGATGGCATTAAATCTGTTTAGGAAGGATTGGTGTTGCCCATAAGGTCCTTTGCTGTTTTGAAACAAGAAATCCAAAAAAAATAAGAACTTTGCTTTTAAACCAAGTCATTCAACAAAACAGAAGTGCTAGAAAAATGACAGTTGCTGTGAATCTGCACTAAAAGCTAATCATTTTTTTCTTAGCCCATTACCTAACTTTCCACCCAATGTCATAGAACCCAACAAACTGGGCCAAAAGCCCAAAATCTTTCTGAGCTACAGATACATACTGCTGAGAGGCGGTATGACGGATGATCCCTGCCTGTCAAAAGCTAAACACATCTGAAATCCAACCCCTGAAACATTAATGTGTGCTGGATAGATGGGGGTATCATAAGTTACAAGTATTTACTGCTCACAGTACGCGTATAGTCCTCTCTAGAACTGTTCAAGTTGTATTTTTGGGGTTATAGCTGAAAAGATACTATGCTGGTAAAGAATAGGATTTTACAGTGAAAAGAATGTATTACATTTTGAAAGCATCACACCTTTAAAATGGGCCATAGTGTAACTGTAAGCCCAGTTTATTTCACCCAAGCACAACTTCCTGATACCACCTGATGTTATGAAAACCGGCTGAATGTGAGGAAACATACATGTGTATTCCATAGATCATTCCACATTTATTTGTGTGCATATTAAATATGTCTCTGTGTTACAGTATCTACAGTAGTCATTTTATTGAGTTATCCCTTTAAATTCAGGACATTAATATTGATACCAAATGTCTTTTATAGAGCAACTATAGGTGTATTTGTGAACTAAGACTTCATATTAATTTAATGCAATATTACAAAAACATGTTGGTCTATTCCAAGCAATGACATACACATACTGTCATTTAAAAACATTATTTCCATCAGAGGAACAAAGTAGAAGTGTTTCATGTTCTACACAAATCTATAAAGCTATTTTAAACACATCAACAGAAGTGGAAGATGTTCAAGGCACTTAGAATTACGCGTGAATGGAATTTACAGAAGAACGAAACATGAACAAAAATCACACATTACATCCAGTTGGGAATCAAGACAGATTCAGTGGTTGACAAGGCACTTTTCTGTCTCAAACAAAGTAGTAAAAACCATATCCTGGCAAACATTATGGGTTGCCATTCATCCTTAAAGTGCATCACACAACCTTCTCCCAGGCCAAGTTTGAGACAATTTAACAGGTGTGGTTATTATACACTTCATGAACTCATCAAAGAATGAAAACAACAGCCGGTCGGCACACACTACCATATGTGGAAACCTCTGCCTCTCAAATGTTAAATATGGCTTTTGGGAATGATGTGTAGGCCTTAACCATCTGGCTAGTGTTGTTTTTTTTTTTTTTCTTCCAGTTGCTTATGTCTGCCAGTTCTTTCTGAAATACCAGTAATGGGCCCTGCGTCTCATTTTCAGCTGCCTTGATCTATTAAAACCAAAGCTGTGTTGTTAAAGTTCCCTGTGTTGTCAGTTCCCCTGCTCTCAGAACTGTAACTCATTAGTCTCTCACGTCAGGTCTCCGGTAGTTAATATCCTCGACGTTTCACACCTCTGTTTCCGTCCGCTTTCTTTGTGTTGGCATTTTAAACTCTGGTGGATTTCTGAGGACTGTGGTTAACTGCTCCTCAGATCTCTGCAGGGTAAATCCAGACAGCTAGCTAAACTCTGTCCAATCTGAGTTTTCCATTGCACGACTACAACTACTTTTGAACATACACATGTTCCACCAAAACAAGTTCCCGAGGCTATTTTGCAGCGGCACCGTGGCTTTTCCCGGTGCTTAGCGCCGCACGTGACGACTGTGATTGGTTTAAAGATATGCCAATAAACCAGAGCACGTTTTCCTTCCATCCCGGGAATGCTGTGTGGACTAGCCAGACCCTCCTCCGCAGCGCTGTGGAGGAAGGTCTGGCAGTGCGAGACTAGGTTTCAGGTAAATTTGCACCACGGTAGTCTCGCTTTGCCAGACAACCGTCATGGGCGGCGCTAAGCTCCGCACGGAGCCTCTGCAAAATAGCCTCAGGAAGGAACTTGTGTGTACGTTCAAAAGTAGTTCTAGTCGTGCAACAGAAAACTCCTATTGGACAGATAGTCTAGCTAGCTGTCTGGATTTACCCTGCAGAGATCTGAGGAGCAGTTAACCATAGTCCTCAGAAATCAACCAGAGTTTAAAATTCCAACACAAAGAAAGTGGAAGGTAACAGACATCAGCGAAAAGACATTCGGCGGAATTTCCTGCATCCCTTGACTGAAGCTGAGGTTTCATGCTAAAATGAATAAATGATTGAGTTTCTTAAAAAGTTAGTTCTATCAAACTACAAAAAGAACATTCTCACAAACTCAATGGAGGTCACAGTTACTCAGGATGTTACTTCGGGGTGGCTGTGTCAAGAGACATTATTCTTCAGTAGATGGTGGGTTCACTGAAATAATATATTTGTGTCTGTGGATTACTGTTGAATTTTTTCACATGTAATTTTCCAATACTTTGAGCACCACTACATGCCATTCACCTCAATTGTATTAAGATAGAAGCAGACATATTCGAAATGGACATCTTAAAATTGTCAGCAGATAAACCCAAAACTATCGGAATGGCCACACACCAGTAAAGGTTAAGTAGGAAAATGTTTTGTTCTTTTTGTAAAATGGGTGATCTGATCCTTTAATTATACCCACATTACAGTATTTAGGTAGACCTTGAGGAAACCGACAGAAGTAGAAGTGCAGGCCCAGTCTACACTCTATTAAGGTGGCAAGGTGCCAGAAGAGGTTTAAGGCTGTACAAATGTATGGACTTTACTTTAATTGGCATAGTTAATGTCTAAAAGCAAACTGATGCATGTGACATATCACATATCTCAAACAGCAACAATAGGCCACATTTCCTTTGCTTTCTCTTAGTAGAGTGCATTACAGATTGTATAGTCTCTCACAGGAATTTTGTTTACCAAAAAACACACATAGCACTAAAACATGAGGAAATCTAGGCTATGAGATGCAAACTAAGTGTGACTGAAGGTGAAAACAATGACGTTTCTCGAGGTCTGTCTCTGTAGCCTCAATGAGAGTCAATAGCAGTACAAAGCAATGCCATGGAAGTAGTTGCAAACAGAAAGTTATCAAACCATTGTGATACCCACCAATGTGTATCCTGAGACATAGATTTTTATTTTTTCCATCCAGACTTTTTTTTATTTTTACATTTCTATAGCCACACGAGGGTGTGATTTCTCTGAATCTGTCACAAGTATTGAGCCATGAGGCAATGCACGTCTGCAGGAAGTGATGATTCGGGTTTTCTTTAGATTGTCACAATTGTGAATGTCTTCAAGTTATGTTATATTTTTGGTCAAGAAGCCAAACTTTGGCTTTGTGACCGCAGGATCAAATCGATTCAATCAGGCGGCCGCGGTACAAGGTTCAAAAGTGAACAAGGAGGACTGAGAAGCCCCCACACCGTTTAAGACAGATACACTTGGTTTAAGGTTTTAAGGAGTGTAGCCATGTCATTCCAGATATAGTTCATATCTTGCACAAGTTGCGTGAGGTCTTCAGAATGAAGTGTTTCGCATGGGCCAGATAAAAAATCCCATGACCCATCGTATAGGGGGAAATATGAGCAGACCGGCTGTTGCAGTATAAAACTGTTCCCTTCTAACTTACATGCAGATCTAGAAATAAAGCCTGCTTCAGATCCAACTGCAAGACTGGAAGGTGAAACAGCAGCTACAGTCTGGAAGGTGGAAAGGGAAAATGGGAGTTGTGGTGGGAGCAGGGAATACTAAGGTCAAAGAAAAGGAGAATGGAGAAGAAACAGAGTATGGAATGACACTCAAACGTAAGGAAGGTGCAGTGGTCTAGCAGGGGAGGAGGAGATGGAAGAGAAAAGGAGGACCAGCGTTTCTTGTTATTGATCCAGCTTCTGGTGGTAAAGCGGAGTGACCTGGATGAGCGGAGGAGAGCTGCTGAGTGATGGTCCACACCAACAGGCAGAGGATCGCACCGGTTGGACCGCACACCTGCCACTAGAGAGAGGGAGGTTACAGCAAAGGAAAGACATTCAGCAAATGACTCTTTCAAATCAAAAATGAATGCATTGTGAGAGCTGTGCACCTCAGACAACATAAAGCCAGACAGACTGAGAGGATCCAAGAGGAAATGCACATTAGAGGAGAGATGCTAATATAGCCCAACTTGTGAGCCATCCTTGTGAAAGGAGACACATACTGTAGGGACATGTTATTAATGCTACAACACCAGCAAGTTACAGTTACAGGTCCACTGAAAACACAGCAGGAAGACAGGTTTTTTACCTCTGACTCTCTCCCATCTCACACTGTGTGACAGATAGAGGAGAAAGTTGTATACGGGACCAGGACTCAAAAATTGTGACTAGTTGAGATCCAAATCTCGTTATTTATTACCGTCGTAAAACATGAAATGTATTCAACAAAAGTTGTTGAATACATTACTGCCTGACATTCTTTATTCATTTTTTTTTTTTTTTTATTTAGTGCTATGGATTATTGTGTCAAGAGTAGTTTTCAGACTTTTAAACAGATGGTTGATGTGACCCAATTCTGTTTTTACACAGGCTGATTTATGGGATTCCCCCTGCGTGTCAAAATACCAGATGGGGAGAGAAGGGAGGAAGACCTGAAATCCAACAACCTACAATTCCCACAAAGTGAGGACACATCACCACATGAAAGAGAGGCGCTAACAGCATGTGTTAGTCACATATATTATGATGCAGGAGAGCAGCGTGACAAACCAAAGGGTTTACAGAGCACAGAACATTGCAGAACAATAAATACACACCATGGTTGGGGACAAATCATTTTCAGGACAATCAATTCAAAAAGTGCAAATAATACACAGTATATCACTTGACCCTGTTCTTATGAATATCAAGAACCCTCAAGCCTCTGGAGTTAAAACCCCCTTCTTTTAAAGTTTGTGTCCATTAGGCCACCCTAGTTCCAATGAGATGGGGCTTTGTGTAAGAGAAGAGAAGATATTTTCCTGAATTAGGTGCACTGAAAGTTAACTGACCCCAACCTTGAGAAACATCCGGACTGCAAGCACACACACGTTTTTTTTTTTTTTTTTTTTAAAGTAAATCTTAATACAATACTCACGTCATATTTACGGACAGGAGAAACTATTACAGCAACAATTACCTGCACGTATTAGCAAGTGAGCATTGTATTAAAGGGTCATTTGTTTTTGTTTTTTCAACCTGGACCCTATTCCCCCATGCATTTGTGTCTAATAGACTGATGTGAAAAAGAATCTTTAAAATTGGTCCAGCGAACGGAGCTGCAATGTAACCTAATGGGCCAATTGGGCACCCTTGATTTTGTCCACTAAAAGTGATTGTTTTTACTACTGACAGGCTCAGATGATTATGAAAAGTGTCTGACAACATTATCCATCTCATGAGGTGACTTCTTGTCCGAAGCCAGCGGTGTTAAGTCAGGAGAAAGGCATTCTGGGATTCTGTTGTTTTGGAATAGGCTACAGAAGTTACAGGCTTTTGTTATCTAAAAGATTTGAAGTGCCGTGGCTCAATATTTAAATGATTTCGAGAATGTGGATGAGGTCAACATAACTCGATGGCCGCCCGTATTCATTTGAGGGGGGGTGGGGGGGGGGGAGAGAGAGAGAGAGAGAGAGAGAGAGAGAGAGAGAGAGAGAGAGAGAGAGAGAGGGAGAGAGCGAGCGAGCGAGAGCAGCAGACGGAGGAGTATTTCATGCGGTCAATAGGCTATAATACATCCATGGTTTCGTGTTATCTAAAAGATTTGTAATAATAACAATGGTTCATATTTGCTCAGGTCTCACAGACCTGTGGATTACAGGGGGGGGAAATCCTCTGATGTGGGGATCATCCCTGGACAAATAAAGACCACTAATATCGGGAAGCAACAGGTCCCACTCCTGACAACATCGGCATTCTTCCACTTTGGGCAAAGGGGCACAGCATCATGCACAGCACCTACAGGTAGGGCTGTAACGGTATGGATTTTTACCGCGGTGAAGAAACAACATATCACCATGATATGGCGGGATATAACCGCGACCCCCCGTTACGAGAGTAGCGTGAGTTAGAGCCAGAATGGCAGGGTGCCTTTAGTGAGCGACGTCAGTGCCGCTGTGGTCGCGCAGCGAGCGCCGAGATCTGGTGGCATACGAGTGCGGTAGTGATGAAAAGCGAGGGGAAAGGGAGATAGCATAGACAATATAAAGTGAGCTAAAGTGAACAATAAAACAACAAGCTTCTCACGACACAGTGGCTTAATCTGTTGTCAATACTGCTGGTAAAGTGAAGGGTGTTAACCCCAAAAAAGCATCGGCTTAAACCTTACAACATATGTTGCAGCACAGTGTTTCCATTTCAGCTCAATGTAAGAGTCTTTGCTGCGCTTTGCTGTCATTTACAGTCGCGCTGCTTTCTCTCCTATTTTCCAGAAAGCTCTATTGTCAATAAAGTAAAAAAAATAAATAAAAAAGGTCTGCCGAGAGCACAGCGGTCTAGCAGCGGAGCAGACACAGAGCAAAGAGAGCGACTCAGTAGTCTGTTTGGTCTTTGGTGTTTTTTGCCCCCAACGTCTCCTTCCAGGCAGCGCGGCAATGGTTATGTTTAGGGTTAAGTGCAGGGTTAGCTGCCTGGAAGGCGCCATTGGAGGCAAAAAACACGATCGAGCAGTCCGTTTACTTGTTGCTCTCTCTACCAATATAAGCGGCTCTGTTTTAGGCTACAAAACCGTGCATGCAGGCTAAAATTAAACCATGCCGTTTTGTCGGAATTAAGCTATAAGCAGAAGGAAACTCTGGACCAATTTCAAAGATTCTTGTTCACATCAGTCTATTAGACACAAATGCGTGGGGAAACAGGATTAACCCCCCCCGAATTACCCTTTAAGACAGGACTTGAAAATAACAGGAACCTATCCTTAACATCCTGATACCACGAAACAGGGCACCTCCATTATAGTACAGTAGGTAACAGTGGGATGCATGTAACTGAGAAGAAGAAAATAAGAAGACAGACAGCATGCTATAGTGATAGCCTGCTAAGGTGGTATGTGGAGTACCTCACATGTTATGGGGCTCTTTTTTTTCAGTTCAGGGGCAGCACTGCTGTGAAATGTGAGGGCAAAAAAATAAAATAAAACACAAGAAGGGAAAACATTTTTAAAAAAAGGACTATGATGAAAATAATAACGGTAATCAACTTTTCACTTTCAAATCCCTGATTTCTTCACAGACGTACATGCCAGTGAAACATTCCTTTAAAAGGACAAATCAGACTTTTGAGTTTATCCAGGCATGTGCTAAGGTCCAAAGCATGGATGTCATTCGTACTGTCTGTAGTAATTGGGACTATGCTCTGGTAAGGATTAAGAAATAAATGCAGTGCAAAAAAGGAGGCTGACAGCAGGTGAAGACATATAAAGGTAGATAGACCAAAGGAAATGTGATTTGCTTAGTGTTTTAAGATGAGAGGTAGAGGTGGAGGATTATTGGCTCCCCCCTACAATCAGTTGAATCACTATATCACAAACGCACAATCAAAAAAAGGAAAAGGAAAAAAAACTTAAAAGGCTTAATATCATCTTTAAAATAGTTTCATTAGCAGCAGCTAAACACCAAAATAAACAAGTGCATGTCAGCATTCCCCGTTCGCCACTTAACCCTTGGCCCCTGAACCACTTCTTAAAACCATTAGAAAATGTACTTGTCTATTTTCATGGCAGAAAAACAAACAAACTGTAAAGTGGGAAGGTGATTATTCACAATGAGGTGTGTGGTGTTTGTGTCTTTTACCCAGTGTCCTCAGGCACATCCTGATCAGCCTCTGCAGCAGACGACTCCACATCTGCATCTGTACTGCTCTCACTGCCCTGAGCTGATAGATCACACACAGACGCCGGGCTCACACACTCGCCACTGGGACTGGGACACACACACACAGACGCCGGGCTCACACACTCGCCACTGGGACTGGGACACACACACACACACGGACACACACGGACACACACAACACTTCATATCATTTAACTGCTATTTTAGAACTTGTGTGTTGACCCCAGTTACTACTGTCCTTGGCCTGTCCATGTGTAATTTGTAGTTTGTAATCAGTTAACCCCTATATATTGTACTTATGTGTGTGTTTGTGCATGTCTACTGACTTGATATGCTTCTCCAGTAGCAGGATGGCTTGCTCCCTCTCCTCCAGCCTCCTCTTCAGGGAGGCGATCTCCTTCTGCTTCTCCAGCAGCTCCTTCTGGAGACGGTAATTGCTCTCCTCCAAAGTCTCACAGAACGCCTGGAGGGAGTCAGTGACAGAGGCAAGACGAGCATAAAATATGTGCCGACAGTGTAAACAAAAGGTTGAGGGTGGGGGGCCTTGAGGTGTCTGCCTGAAAACACGTCTAGGTCAAATCAAGTAGACAATTTTACAAGCACTGCTGTAGGGGGACAAGTGAGACATGTTTATTGCCTGCTGTAATGCGAGTGGGCCCCTGCCCTTAACACCGAGCTACTTTATATCTTGTAAAAATGTCAGGCTGGGTATCATTTTAAAAGCTTAAATACAGTGCCCATATGGTATCTGTGGTTTGGCAGTGACTTGAAAACTACTACTTCATACCAACACTTTGATTCTTCATACAATACTTTATAATTCTTAAAGTACACGGACGCAAGCACTGTATTTTACCTTTCCATTTCTCTTTCCGTCTTCTGTAATCTAAATTCAAAAATTGTGGGACTTTTGTGGCCTTGCTGCAGCAACAGCAGGCTTAGTAAATATCCCTCTAAGAGTCTACACAATAATGTAGTGTGAAATTCCTGCTATGGACCAAACTTGGTCAGTTGTCAAAGCTACTGTATTAATGTTCAATACCCGGCCCTACTAAAATGACAAGAATGCTTCTTAAAGTGGCATGGATAGCAGCATTAACACACATTCAGTACATGAGCACACATACTTTCATGTATATGCACACTTACTCTGCTCTCCTCCAGACTATCAAAAGGCCCAGGGGGGTCATCCAGACACAGAAACTCTCTCACTGCCAGGCTGTCAAGGAGAACAAATGGTGTAACATGAATGTGTGTGTGTGTGTGTTTTTAACAGACCAGTGTGGTCAGAAACACAAAAAATACTTAAATAAAAAGTTGGAATTATCAGTGATCATGTGACCACTTTGCAAAGCACATACAGTACAGGCCAAAAGTTTGGACACACCTTCTCATTCAATGCGTTTCCTTTATTTTCATGACTATTTACATTGTAGATTCTCACTGAAGGCATCAAAACTATGAACGAACACATGTCTTATATTCTAGTTTCCTCAAAGTAGCCACCCTTTGCTCTGATTACTGCTTTGCACACTCTTGGCATTCTCTTGATGAGCTTCAAGAGGTAGTCACCTGAAATGGTTTTCCAACAGTCTTGAAGGAGTTCCCAGAGATGCTTAGCACTTGTTGGCCCTTTTGCCTTCACTCTGCGGTCCAGCTCACCCCAAACCATCTCGATTGGATTCAGGTCCGGTGACTGTGGAGGCCAGGTCATCTGGCGCAGCACTCCATCACTCTCCTTCTTGGTCAAATAGCTCTTACACAGCCTAGAGGTGTGTTTGGGGTCATTGTCCTGTTGAAAAATAAATGATGGTCCAACTAAACGCAAACCGGATGGGATGGCATGTCGCTGCAGGATGCTGTGGTAGCCATGCTGGTTCAGTATGCCTTCAATTTTGAATAAATCCCCAACAGTGTCACCAGCAAAGCACCCCCACATCATCACACCTCCTCCTCCATGCTTCACGGTGGGAACCAGGCATGTAGAATTCATCCGTTGGACACGGCGGTTGGAACCAAAGATCTCAAATTTGGACTCATCAGACAAAAGCACAGATTTCCACTGGTCTAATGTCCATTCCTTGTGTTTCTTGGCCCAAACAAATCTCTTCTGCTTGTTGCCTCTCCTTAGCAGTGGTTTCCTAGCAGCTATTTGACCATGAAGGCCTGATTCGCGCAGTCTCCTCTTATCAGTTGTTCTAGAGAGGTGTCTGCTGCTAGAACTCTGTGTGGCATTCATCTGGTCTCTAATCTGAGCTGCTGTTAACTTGAGATTTCTGAGGCTGCTGACTCTGATGAACTTATCCTCAGCAGCAGAGGTGACTCTTGGTCTTCCTTTCCTGGGGCGGTCCTCATGTGAGCCAGTTTCGTTGTAGCGCTTGATGGTTTTTGCGACTGCACTTGGGGACACATTCAAAGTTTTTGTAATTTTCCGGACTGACTGACCTTCATTTCTTAAAGTAATGATGGCCACACGTTTCTCTTTACTTAGCTGATTGGTTCTTGCCATAATATGAATTCTAACAGTTGTCCAACAGGGCTGTCGGCTGTGTATCAACATGACTTCTGCACAACACAACTGATGGTACCAACCCCATTAATAAGGCAAAAAATTCCACTAATTAACCCTGACAAGGCACACCTGTGAAGTGAAAACCATTTCAGGTGACTACCTCATGAAGCTCATTGAGAGAACACCAAGGGTTTGCAGCGCTATTAAAAAAGCAAAGGGTGGCTACTTTGAGGAATCTAAAATATAAGACCTATTTAAGAGTTAAGAGTTATTTCACACTTTTTTGTTAAGTACATAATTCCATATGTGTTCATTCATAGTTTTGATGCCTTCAGTGAGAATCTACAATGAAAATAGTCATGAAAATAAAGAAAACGCATTGAATGAGAAGATGTGTCCAAACTTTTGGCCTGTACTGTAGTTTACACAAAAAGGCTGAATAATTTCATTTAAACGCTGCATAATCATGTCACATACCAGCTGGCAATGTCCTTGTGTGCAACAAGGTTTTGCAAAAAGGCCTGGAGTCCCAACTGTCTGTCTTCCAGGAAGTCGGTGTCATAGTTGTCTTTGAACCACCGCTTAGGAGGCAGCGAGAGGCGGAAGCCTGGGAACATCTCCTTCAGCTAGAACACACACAAACACAGAGAGAGTACGGAAAGAGTATCACAAGATCTCTCTTATACAGTTACAGCAGTTCCGCAGACATAAGGCAAAGACAAGAAAAATAATGTTGCTCCCTGAAACACTCACACTTCACTTCTGCATTACTCTAATCAAATAAGTAATAAAACAAGTCTGCTGTCATCTATTCTGTATCCCTTACCTACTTACTTACCTTATTTTTTTTTACATTTGATACAATCTTTAATTTTAAGGTCACAATTTCATTCTTAAAATATGATCATATATTTGAAATGACACATTAGCTCAGTTTGGCGAAGACAAGATTCTAGTTTCACGTTTCAAGACTTTATTGTCAAATGCAAAACAAATACAGAGTCGTTGCAATATTAGTTCCCTTTCAACAACGCTCATAGAAATAAGTATAAAAAGAGAAAATCATACAAATAGGAATTTAACACATACATTAGTGGATAAGTTAAAATAAAGGGGTAAAATATAATAAACTTTTATTGTTATTTTAACAGGAAACTCAGTTGAATTGTTTTGTCTGCATATTGTGTACTGGTATACTTAGTGTTGTGTAAGACAAGCAGCACTGTGCCGGTACCATTATGCTGTCAAGCATACTGTAGATCAGTGGACAAAAAAGCCAATTGCAGGAAATAATATCAGCTTGCCAGATATTTTGCTGGTTCTTTAACCTTTTATCTCTGAGCTCCAGCTGCCACTCAGTGTGTCTTTGCCACTGTCTTTTTCCCATTGAATACATGAGCATAGACAGTATACGCTACAGCAAATAAGATGTACAGAACAGTGTTTCAGTGTCCTACACAGAAGGAGAAACGATCACATCATTACACCAAAATATTAAAAAAATATTTGTGTAGCAACAAGCGCCAATGCCTCTGGAGAACCCTGAAGTAAATGACATTGGTACGGCATTCTCTCCTCACAAACTGTTCCCACTTGTTGGGAGCATGCCAAACCAGAGAACTTCTGAAACTACTGCCATAGCTGAAATGTTTGACATGAAAACTCAAACGTATCTTGTCAAAGTACTATTATAAATAAACTCAATCCTACATGACGAGAAACTGCTCTTTAATAAGAACTAGGGCTGTCCATTTACTGTGTACGGTAGGTGGTACTTTTAGTTAAAATTGTTGTGTGCATTTCACATTTGTGAGGAATGACTTAATATTGTAGCCTTGGAAACCCGTGACGAACTTCCGGCAAATTTGAGATTTACTCTGCGAGTCAGTCTGGCCAAAAACCCATTCAAGCCCATTTCTAATTTTTCCAAATCGAGGCACCAATCACAACCGTTGAGGCGGGCTTTACACGATGACGATAGCACAGCGACGGCGAGCAGCTTTTTGTTTACATTCAACATGACGGCCACCGAAGCGCAGCGACCCGTTGATGCCGCTGTCGCTGCTACGTCACCTGGATCTTTGGTCTGATTGGTTGAAGGACTATCCAATGTGCCCAGAGGCATTTGAGCGGCGTCCGTTGGTGACGCCCCTTTGGAAATAAGCTGCGAATGAACCTTGCCCACACCCACTCTCAGTTACAACTGAGAAGGGTCTGGTGTCAACCAGGCTATTAATATTGCCAAATGCCTTTGTTGCATAAACTTACTGACCTGACTCTTCTGTTTATTGTCCTGTGCTGACTGCCTCTAATGGAGCCTTCAAAGTCAATCAAGCCTATATCCATCTCTGCCTTTAATCTAATCTAAACAATCTAAACATTGCTTGGTAATGTACTAAATCCTCAAAACAGATGTATGCAGATTATGACAAAGTCATTTTTGACTGTGTTTGGGGTTTACTGTATTGATAGTAGGGGTGGGGGAAAAAAAATTGATACAGCATAATATATTTTCCGTGGCAATACTGTATTGATACACAGACGCCAAGTATCGGCCTTTTACTATATATGTGTTGGTCAGTTTGTCTGCTTGACAATCCCATTTTGCAGCAATAAAATTGAAGCGAGATGAACAAACGGAGAACTGTATCTTTTTAGATAAAACAGATGTTGACAAAGTTTCCTTTTGGGGACATCATTTGAAATTGGGGAAAATTTGAAGTTGGAAAAAAGGTAATAACTTCCCACCCCTAAGTGATAACAGGCACTGATGTCAGCAGTTTGCTCAGAAGGAGGTGGCTTGGTATGTGTATGCATAAACTTGCACACATACTGTGTTCACACTGGAACCGAGTCATGTGCATAAACAGAGTAAAGCAAGGTTGGGTGAGGTCCAGACTACTATGCCAGATATCTATTATTACATGTCCACACCCCCCTCTCTGTCCTCTCTCTCCTTGTTGAATGTAGGGTGTTCCCATCTTTTGTGCTACATTCTTCTTGCCTGGGGTTACTGTGTCTAAATTCATAAATTGTGACTTTCAGTAGTAGGTTTAATCAATATTTTGCAGGCCTACAAAGATAAGCTTTGTTTGTTGGTTGCAGCTTTTTAACCATCATGTTTTAATTGAATTTGTCTTAATATTTTTCCCTTTTGTAATCTGTGACCGAAATGTCCTTCCCGGAACCATGAGAGACCGGTTTCCCCTAGTTGGTTCGGGCATGTCGGCTATTTGGGAACAGAAGGCTTCTTTGTGGAGCTCTAATCACTTCCACAGTGCACTCAAAAACAAAAGAAATCATGCTGAAAGCAATATTTTGATGGTCAAAAACAGTGTCTGCAAACAGATGATCACAAAACAAAAAGCTTCACATTGGGCTGAGATTTGGGACTGCACATACTTTTCATTCAAAACATGCATACACAAACATATGTACATAACACACCTTGTCGTTGAGTCTGGAGAAGTCTGTGTACCTTCTAAAAACAACCCAGCTCTCATCTGGAGTCTTTCTGACCAGGACCTTAAATACCTGCAGCAGAGACAAAACACACAAAGGTGATCTTAAAGCATTGTTTATGACTCCAAAAGTATAGAGTTGTTGCCTTTTGCTAGCGCTTGAAGATGATTTGTATCCAATTAATACACATCCGTGTGCTGAGTAAATGCTGACAGTAGACTTGTCATCTCTAGTTTGCGTCATAATGTTTGCTTGTCCTTAGTGAGCATGGCTGTCCCCTTTGTTAAAGTGTCGTCCTGTCACTATAACTGTAGGAAAACTGATAAAGAGAATCACATGCTGCCAACCTACATCTCAATATAGGCTGAATAACGTAGCTTAACTTTAATCAGTGCACTTTGCTGGAAAGTTGTGCCACCGATACACAAGTTCAAAAAGGTTATTATGATAAGCCTAGTCTCGCTTTGCCAGACCCTCCTCCAAAGCGCGCTGGAGGAGAGTCTGGCTACTCCACATAGCATTCGGGAATGGGAGGAAAATGTGCTCTGGGAGGAAAACGTGCACTGGTTTATTGGCATTTCTTTAAACCAATCACAACTGTGATTGCGATGTTAAGCACCGGAGAAAAGGAGAAAAGCTGCGGTGCCGCTGCAAAATAGGCTCGGAAGGAACTTGTTTTGGTGGAACATGTGGCAGTGGGATCCGACCTAAATGAGTGAAATCCGGCGAACGTCAAGGATATAGACTAGGATAAGCCTATTTTCTAGTTTCATACCGTGAACTTGGCCCTCTCCTCCATGACTTCATACCCCAGCACAGTGGGGGTAATGGGCCTCTCCTCGCTTTGCTGGCTCCCAGCAGGATCTGATATGGAGCGGGGACAGCTAGAGTACTCCATGGAGGGCTCCAAAGTCCCGTTCACCCTGGCCCGGGTCACAGGGCTCTGGGGGGGTGGTGGTGTCCTGCTCCGGCTACCTCTGTCCACGCAGCGGGATTGGTGCTGGGTACCTAATCCTCCACATCCTCTTCCGTGGTCCTGCCCGGTCGTGAAGCTAGAGACGCTGCCTAGTGATGAAGCTCGCTGTGGCCGCCTGAGCTTGCTGCTACCTCCTGACAAAGCTCTGTCCATCGGCACAGGGACAGGCACAAAGGGTGATGCCATCTTCCTGAGCTTTATGCTCCTTCCCTCCCCCCGCCACCACCGGTGCAGTCAACAAGGTTCTTCACACTGACACTGACCTCGCCTTTCTTCAGTGGTGCAGCATGATGATGAAGTGAAGCAGTAATGCTCACTCTGAGGGGCTGATGAAGCCTGAGCACCCTGTACAAAAAAAGAAAAGAATAAACTGGTATGTTCATTGTATTTACCGTCATCAATATTGACTATAAGCTTCCTTAAATACAGGCTGAAAAAGTTGGATCCTCAGATTTCCCTTAAAAAACGTACACAATTGAGGGTACCAGACTGTGAGGGCAGATTAATTATTGACATGAGCCACATGCCATTCATAATTTATAGATTTGTGCATTATGTGAATAATTCATGATGGAAAAAGCCTTTGAAGATCCGTAGATGATTAGTGTGTCAGATCATCTTGTCAATTGATTAGGTTATATCCACTTGTTCCATTATAAGCTGGACCCTTTCCAGTGAATGCAAACAGGAACAAGCCATAATGCTTTGGTTTGAGATAAAGGCAGAGGAACCTGCATGTTGGTTTTCATGGAAGAGCAGGACCTGAAATCGATTTCTGCTCAGATTGAGAGACTGGCAGCTACCTGTCAAACGTGTTCACATTAATTCAGCATTAGTGGATTAGAGAGGGCAGTCCTGCTTACTGGTAATACACATGTCAATGCCATATCAAGGCCAAGAGGACAAAAGAAAAAATAATGGAAACAATAAAGAACTACAATAATGAACTAGTAAATATAGGCAGTCAACAAAGTGACATTGATGATATTTACTGCTCATGCTGCTCGCTCTCTTGACTGCAGCTATTTTGGTGACGAAAGAGGTGGGACTAGAGCCAGCATGGCAACAAAACGCTGGCTGCCTACTTTAACTAACGTTATACTTTTAAGTCACATTTTTCACGCTTTGGCTAACTTAGCTAAGTCAAGCGGTTAACGTTAATAGTTTAGCTAGCGAGCCTTTGGTAGGTGAAGTTAGCAAGCACGCACGCTAACCTAACTGCAAAGGATAACTTCCTTTTACTGAACAGTACCAACACCATTAACAAAATGTGGTAAACCACTTTCAAAAAAATCATAATTCCAGTCGCTGCGACAGCTAGCTAACGTTAGCTAGGTTCGTAACGCTAACGTTATGCTTACTATTTAAAGTTAACGTTACGCCACTCCGAACAAAGTAACGTTAACGTTGAGCTAACTGTTACCTAAAATATTGTTAAAATGAGAGCTGCTTCTAATATAAGATGCATGCCGAATCGAGTAGCAATTGCCAAATGTTTGTTTAAGGTCTAATTTTATTTTATTTTAGGTAGCTTTATGTTGCCATTAGTAAATAGGGCAACGCTTTTCTCCACACCACTGAAAGATAAGGTTATTACATTACCTTTACGTTAGCTAGCTAGTAAGCTAGGACGGGCAGCCAAAGCTAAGATGACGCATGATGACAACGACCTTCGCTTACCGTAGGAGGCCAGTATCTGTCCCCTTCAGAAAATAAAGTTAATATACACATAAAGCCCGACGTTTGATTGTCCTGTTGCTGTAAATCGAATGCACTATATCCTCCTCTTCCCTGTTCATGTTAGCTCGGTTGAATTCAGACCACGACAGCTGCAGTGTTTTAAGATAGCCAGATGAGGGCGCTGTAACATAGCCTACAAAATAAACCGCACTGTAATGTAATTCTGCAGCAAATAAAAATGAGTTGTATTGTTATATTGTAACCTCTAGGAAAAACCGGATTGGTGGTGGTTGTCAGTGCTTACCATGCCTGGTCAGCACATGCTCACACTGCACAACATACAGCTCTTTGTCTTTTTCATTCTTTATAGCATATGTCTAAAGTATAAAAATAAAATAAAAATGAACCTGTACAGAAATGATGTGAGTAGGCTATATACATTTATGTGAAGTAGCCTGGACACTTGAATGAAAAGTCCAGCTTGACCCAACTTGCAATATCCCTAATGTTCATCCCCATCACTGTTTCCCCCTAAAACCAAATAAATTTTTTAACTCACTAGTTGAAAAAAGGTCTTTCAAAAGGAAGTTATACCATATGAATGACAATAAAATTACAATCTGTTGTTAGCCTATCTAATGGCAACATTATTGGCAGTAGAGAAAGCAGTGGCTCTCAAACTAAATCATTTAGCATGGAAGATTAGGTTAGCTCACTTTTTTTAAATAGAAAACTTTGCATTGATGCATCTAAGATGACAAAATGCAAACACTACAACGACAGACCTTCTGCACGCACATACAAAATTTTTTGCATTCATATAATAGCTGATGCAAGCCTTATATTTTGTGAGCAGCAGGACAATTAGTGACCACACATTATATGACTATGGAAATTTAGTAATTGTCTCCATGCATGGTTGGTCATTGTCATTGATAGCAAATAATATTCCACTGTAGTCAGCATCTCAAGTGTACTTTACCTTTCCAGAGTTATACAAACAAAGAACTTTGAATAGCTTGATGTATTTTGATTCACAGTGCAGCTGGTCAGAAATGTGATTATCACATTGGTATAGTGATGATGATTTTGGCTTAATCAACTGTAGACTGCACCTTGTCTTCATCACTCATCCGGCCTTTTATTATTTGGGATATCTGTGGTTGGTGACTCTTACTAAGCACACCCTTTGACACAAGACATGCACCCAAAGCATAATATGGGTGGGTGTGTCTTTCACTGATGGGTGTGATTTCTAGATACTTTCTCAGGCTGCAGCCAGACTTTCTTGAGCTTGGGTGTGTCAGACTGTAAAATCACACAGAGGTGGCTCAAACACACAACACGTTTTACTTTGGCTGAATCATTCCAGATCACTTGTTCCCCTTGAAGAAGAGTCTCTGTCAGTAAGTACAGGATCTGTCATTTGATTTTGATGGGTTAAGGTTAGAAGGGTGATAGCAAAAGATAACAGGGGGTCAACAGGCAAGGAACAGTTCTTGATTGATGCCCTTTTCACCTGGTTTCCAAAGGCAACAGTGGTCAAGTAGTGATGAGCAATATCTGTGATTCTGGTGAGTTTGGTGACATTTCATTTTTGTTTAAGAATCTAAATCGATTTAGATTTACATGTATCGGTGAGTGAAAAGATTATGATAAATTAGGAATGGGGATTGGTCTACAAATTTCTGGGGAAAGGAGGACGTTGTTAGATTACCAAACTGTAAAATAAAATACCAATGCAAAAGTGTATTCTAAAGGTTTGCACAAGCTGCATTTTAAGACTTTAAACTATTTAATAGTTGGCAAATCAAACCAAGAGCCTGAAAACTTGGATTTCATCAAAGGGATAATATGAATTTAGTAGCTTCCTCTACTTTTCACTTAAAAAATGATTTGTTTTTTACATAATCAACGAAACATATCTTGTCAAAACAGGAGAGTGCAACTTATCAGATACAAATATATGCTACAGTTCATAATGTGATGAATAATGCTCTGCTCTGCCTCAGGCACAATGAAGGCATCAACCCCATCCAAGACAGCCAAGGCCAACACCACCTTCTCTCTGGCTTTGTTTAAAAAGCTGAGTGAGGACAACAAGACAGGGAACATCTTCTACTCCCCTTTCAGCATCTCTTCAGCCCTGGCTATGGTGATGCTGGGGGCCAGAGGAAACACAGCCACACAGATGTCAGAGGTATAATACACACACACACACACACACACACACACACACACACACACACACACACACACACACACACACACACACACACACACACACACACACACACACACTGAAAATGAACTGTTAAAAAGTTACAGTTCTCATGTAAGCACACCCATTTGGAAGTGTTTGTATTGGAACGCATTCAAATGTTATTGCAAGTCAGATGTTGTTCATCATGTGTTTAAACTTGCTGCACACCTAATCGCCCTTCGGGGACACAAATAAAGTTGAAGTTGAAGAAGTTGATCATGCTGTTGGAATTTCGCAACTAAATTATTGCATCAAAAGAAAAAGGTTGTGGGTATGGTTTTTTTGTCGACAGGTATGAAAGGAAAGGCATCTCCCAAGTAATATAATATATAAATATAATATAAAAACATGAGTAAATTATTTATTGTTGGGTTTTGGTCCAAATTTCCACTGGGAAAACTTTGACCTAATTGTCTGGCAGAGTGGGGTGTGGCAGGAGAAAGTGCCCATACATGCATTACTATTCATTCTGTCTCCCTGCGTCATCAGAAATGGCAAGGATCTGTTCTGTTCTGCCTTCGATTACAGTAAGATGAATAGTTAAATTCCTCTGTGAGTTCTAGACCACAGAAATGACGAGCACAGGAAAGCCAAATGGGAACGTTGGTGGAATGTAGCTTAGTACATTTACTCGAGTGCTGCAGTGAATTACATTTTTTAGGATCCTTGTACTTTACTTGAGTATTTCCATTTTCTGCTACTTTATACCTCAACTTCATTCCATTTCAAAGATAAATAAAGTATTGTTTGCTACATTTAGTTGTAGCTGTAGTTGCCGGTTACATTTTCTTACTTTTCAGACTTTGGGTTCATTTTGCTGTCAATACTTCTGTTCTTTTACTTTAGTAACATTTTTAATGCATGAATTATTTTCACAGCGTGGCATTGCTACTTAAACTAGTAATTAAAAGCACGTGGATACTTCATCCACCACTGAGGGAGTTTAACAGTGAAACTGTGCTGTTACAGCAATGTACTATGCAAATCACAAATCTTGTGAGTTAAAGGAAACTATAATTGAAAAGAATAAGGAAAAAAAAGGGACAAAAAGCTAGGATCGGTTTGTACACTGAATTGTACAGTATTACCATGCCCTTGCACTGTGCATATGCTGTAGTATATGAACATAGGAATGGGAGTTGCAAAATTGGTTGCCTCATCATTTGATTTATTTTATGGTTATTGTATTGGATACACTGTAAACCTGACAACCTGGTTTGGATAAATTATGCATGTGTGGTTTTGTTCCCAACTGTTGAACACATGGGATGTCGATGTAGCAATGATTGGGCCAGATGTGAAGACCTCTGAAGACTTTCTCGGTTAAACAAAAGAGTGTAATCATGAATGAGAGCCATGTTAGGGTGAGCAAAACGTGTGTGTACGTGTATGCCTATAGAGAGGTTTATTTAGTCACCAGAGTGCAGTTGCAACGCCTCAGTTTTAGTTAACCTGTGCATCAATCTGCCCTGCCACACACGCACACACACACACACAATGTTGAACTTGATCCTAATGATAAGAGAAATTACCATTTCTACCCCCAGGTCCTCTGCTTCACGGAGACAGAGAAGCCGAAGCAGACGGGAGCAGAGCAGATGCAAACGCATTCGACGGTGCAGTCGGCGATGCAGTCGCAGATGCAGACGCGGATGCAGATGCGGACGCAGATACAGCAGACCAGCAGACTGCCACAGTATCTGCTCAAGGTGGTAACAAACCCCAAAACGAATGAAGTAAATGATTAATGATAAGGCTTGGTGGGGCCATCTGGTGTGCAAATCTGAGATTTTGGTTTTACACACTTAATTTCCCACTGGTTTGCTTGCTTATTTTCTATATCTCGCTGCATCTTTTAAAACAGAATTTGAAAATATGAAGTGTAACGTGAAGTTTAAAACAGCAAAACAAGCAGAATTATTGTGCAGATGGAAAATTCAGTGTCTGGAGACAGCAACAAAAGCACACCATCCACACTTTTCTTTGGTCCACAATGAAGATGACGGTGTAAAACAACATAATGGTGGGGAATTGTCTGTGTAAATGCTTAAAAAAAAAGCTCCCTTTTGGGTTGTTTGATATTTATTTTAATGGTTGTAAAGCTTTTGTTTGGTCTGTTTTTGCCTTTTCCATATTCTTTCTCGAAGGTGCTGCGGGTCACACAAAGAGAAATTAAACTTCTGAAAACGTCTGGATCATGGGAGGTTTTGCTGAAAGTCATTCTAATTACAGTAAATAATGAGAACATTGACGCCAAAATCACTGGGCAGCATTCTAGCACATAGACCAATTGAGAAACAATGGCCAATATAGCATTATCCAAAAAACTGACTCTGGAACAGGAATTTAGATTTTTGGCCTACAGTATGGACTCATGAAATGTAAATTGCTTTTAAGGTGCTAAGAGTTGTTAGCTGTCTCCCTTGGTAATGGTGTCCTAAACACAGTGTATGCAAAACTGTATCATGGAGCACCAGGGTTAATGATGATTTTGGTGTCCGTTCTCATCATTTAACAGGTAAGCTGACCACCATTGCTCCATATTAACATACTGCAATATGTGGCTGTTTGCAGTGCCTGAAACCCCAGAATGATCAAGATGATGTCCATGCAAGCTTTGCTCAACTGCTGAGTGAGCTCATCAAGGCAGACGCTCCGTATGCCCTCAGTCTTGCCAACAGGCTGTACGGGGAGCAGTCCTACCAATTTGTTGAGGTGTGTGTAATTACATGTTCAGCTCTCAGGAAATCAATTTTTAAAATAAGAGAGTGCTGTTCTACAAAATCTGTTCTACTATGTTCTTAGAACTTAAAACTGTCAACATACAAACGAAGCTCATGTCAATTACATAGTATTCCTTGATGTCTCTTTTGTTTGTGAATTGGGTAATGGGAGTATTTCATTTTGGTGTGAGTATTTAAATGTGCTGTCTATGATTCCAGGATTTCTTGGCAGAAACCAGAAAGCACTACAACGCAGAGCTGAAGTCTGTGGACTTCAAAGCTAGCGCAGATGCTGCCAGGGTCAACATCAACAGCTGGGTGGAGGAGCAGACCCAAGGTAGATCTCACATTAACATACACACACTCATGAGTACATATTACATAAATTGGAAACTAAATCTGTGGCCGGTAACAGTTAACAATAAGTTACACAAAATCTTGAGTAGTTAGCAGGTAACAATTGAGGAACGAATGAGGAACTAACTGCTAGTGAACCATTAGTTAATGAGTAACTCCTTATCAAATTGTATAGACGAGCTAATGATTAGGTAATGGTTTATTAATGATTAGTTCATTGACAAATGAGTGAGAAACAAATCAGGAACAACTTCATGTCTCACAACTTCCTTTGGTTAAATGCATTCAATTTGAAGCTTTTAGTTCACTACAACTGCTAAAACCATCACAACCAAGCAGACTTTAATTACAAGATCCAACAAGAGAGTACATGATAATTTGGGGAGGTACATGTAGGTAGCACTGTTTCAAGTTTTTGTTTACATTTAAATATAACTACCAGGGAGGGAATTTTTGACCCACATTTACAGTTACTATGTTTTGTATCCTTCTTTGGGTTTCTATAATAGTTGTGTCTCTTCTCTACAACATTCTACCATTTGACTTGTTTTCTGATGTTATATTTGAGTGCTCTGTTACTCATTTTGTGCCTCTCTAGTTCTTCCTTTTCCAGTAGTGTTAGTACATCTAGAAGCTGCAGTAGAGTAAGAAATCAAATTTTCCTGAGCTTTGGATGAAAACCTTGCGAGAGCTTGTATCTGTGTCTTTGTCTTAATGATGATGTCTTCTCTCATTACTGTTCACCAGGTAAAATCAAGGACCTGTTGGTCCAGAATGTGGTGGACGACTCGACCATCCTGGTGCTGGTCAATGCCATCTACTTCAAAGGCAACTGGAACAAACAGTTCAAGGAGGATTCTACAGTTGATGCGCAGTTTAAAATTAACAAGGTAACGCTGCACAAAAGCAGCACTGGATGGATAAACACTAAGGGGCAAAAGCAGCCATCTGGGTTTGGAAACTGTTACACTTGATGATTTAGCACGATAGCGCACCGTTTACCTGAGCACCGTAATGCTGTAGCTGGAATGTGCAGGACACTCTGATAGTGGACCGTTACAAAGCTAAGTTATTTAGCTGGATGGAAATTTACATCTTGAAAGTCATACTTATTATTATGTTGTACCATGTTTGTAGTTTGATCTGCTGCAGCTCAATGAAACCACTGGTGTGCAAACTGCAGCAGACTAGAAAAGCCAATTTTAGTCCTATTCTTCCTTAAATGAAAATAAGTTTCAGGACAATGCATATGTTCCCATTGGTCATTGATTTTCGGGATTATCCTGAAAAATATCCCGTAGATGTGTTCCCCTGCCATCATGCGCTTGATCCCAGAACATTCCTTTGGTGTTGGTCCGAGGAAACATGTCTAGTGAAATGTTTCACCAGATAAACAAAATGTAAACATATCAGGCTTCCATCGTAATAATAAAATGTTTAATTTGAACTATGAAATCGGACCTATGATGTCAACAAGAAAAATGAATGTTCTGTTTGCTGTCTTCAGAATGACACCAAGTCGGTGAAGATGATGTGGCAGAAAAGTAAATTCCCTCTCATTGCCATTCCTGAGGCCAACTGCAAGGTAATGTCCATGTTTTTCAACAGTATGGTTTTTCCCATGCCTGTTTGTCTGCCATGCAATCTGATATTTCAGTAATTTAAGAACAGATTCCAATAGCATGTAGTGATTTACAATTGGTTCCATTTTGAAAATGATCAATGATTGAAACCGTCTGACTTATGGTTTTTAAAAGATTCTCCATACATGTAACTAATCAGATTATCTGAAAAATAAAAAACGTAATGTGTTTGGACAGATCCTCGAGATGCTCTATGAAGGGGAGGAGCTCAGCATGCTCATCTTCCTGCCCGATGAGATAAAGGACGACACAACAGGCTTGGAGAAGGTATGACACATATACACACGCAGTGAACAAATGCACAGTTTTAAACTTTAAAACACTAATAATTGTTATTGTACTCACATTAGCTGCAGAGGGAGCTAACCTATGAGAAATTTGTGGAGTGGACTCGTTCAGACATGATGAGCCAAACTGAGGTCCAGGTGGGGCTGCCTCGATTTAAGATGGAGGAGACGTACGATTTAAAAGATGTCCTGACCAGCATGGGCATGGCGAACGCTTTTGACGTCACACTGAGTGACTTTTCTGGTGAGACATATGCCATATAAGCTGCATAATTATTTTAAGAGCACAACATATATGAACAGACAAATAAAAACCACTTTCCATGTAGAAATGTCATTAAAGTTGCCCTGCAACACGTATTTCATTACTTTGTGGTAATGTCTGAAGTTCTACCATGGACTGTAACATTTTTTGTAGAAAAAATGCCTTGGTTACCTTGTTTCAAGCCATTCTAGCGTGTTATAGAAAGTCTGCAGGAAGACTCAAGTCGATTTTTGCCAATTCTCATTAATATTCAACGAGCTAAGCTGCTTGACTCTGATTGGCTAACAGCTAGCCAATGAGAGCCTGGCTATCAGCGTCCTTTACCCAGCGCAACTGGGCGAGCTCATGAATAGTAATGAGCTCAGGCAACATGACGTCAGACTGACCAGCTTTTGTAATTGGCCTGATTTCTCCGCTGGTTTCTTTTCAGTGGTTAGAGCTGACAGAGGAGGTAGCAGTTCATTTTCACATTCACCACATAACACAAACACATATGGACCTAACATATTTTAAAAAATACAAGTAAAAACGGTTTTATGTGGCAGGGCACCTTTAACTGATCAGTCTGTCCCTAAAGGTTGCACTTGAAATTTTAACATCAAGCACGCCGAAAACGTGACATCAGCTATGCAAAACACGAGGTAGTCTGCATTACTGATTTACTGAGTGTGCATGGTAAAGCAATGGACTCTCTCTCTCTCCTGTGCTGACAGGCATGTCTCCTGCCAACAACCTGGTACTGTCAAAAGTCGTCCACAAGGCTTTTGTAGAAGTCAACGAGGAGGGAACTGAGGCTGCTGCTGCCACTGCTGCTATCCTATCAGAACGCTCTGCAATGATTCCCGCCACGTTCATTGCAGACCACCCCTTCCTTTTCTTCATCCGACATAACCCCACCATGAGCGTTCTCTTTGCCGGACAATACTGCTCCCCTGAGTGAACACTACTGTACATCCTGTAGACATGGACAGATTATAAGACAAGGGGGGGGTGGGCCCAGATATGTAAAAGGCCCCCCACATCACATCTCCTACATCAGAACAAGAATCACAAATTCAAACAGACACCTTCTCTATATGGTAGTTTTGCACCTCTTTGTAGTCGTTTTGTGACCCTTTATGGTAGTTTTGTGTCTGTTTGTAGTTTTGTGTCTCTTTGTGACTTTCCACAAGAAATGTTAGCAATAGGCTGTGGCCCTTTAGGCTGCTGGGCCTGTGCCCAGTAGGCCAGTTCAGTAATCTGTTCATGCCTGTGGAGCATTGTGATTCAGCCAGGGGTGGGATGTATCTATTGTAGCTACCGTATAAGAGACTAATAGGTATTGCTGGAAAAAAAATGGAGAATCATTGCATTAGACTGTGTCATTTTATCTAATTTTCATCTGTGTCCCTGTCCTATATTTTCAAGACCAGGATTTTGCAATAAAGCCTTTGAATGAAAACTATGGTGCTAGATAAGATTAGATTCTGTCTCTGTTTACCTTCTGTATGTCCCTAACTGCTTTCTTTTCCCAAATTCTTTCTATCTGTGATCCATTTCTACTTCGCCCTTGTATTTAATTCATCATCTTATCCATTCATCTGTCACAAAATATGTTGCAGTTGTTTCTGATAGTCTATTCATTCTGGTGTGTCTGTGCTAAATCCCAAATTTGATCTCAAATTTAAAGCTGCAGCAGTTAAAACACGCCAGGATTCAAAGTAGGGTGAGACCATAGATTGTAAAAATAATGGACGCAGCATCAGTGATGTCAGCCATTTGGACAAGAGGGCCGGAGCTGGGGAGGATGGAACGGCTAAGCCAGTGTCGTGTATAGTTTTAATGTCTATTTTAATATACACAGTGCCAAGGATATGCATTGCTAAGCCTCTGTCATGATTGATAGGTCGGCGTGTAGCCACGCCCTAAAGCATGCCCTGCTTTATCGTCTATGTTAAAATAAAGGGGACCATAATTTACTAAATGAACATAAACATTTGAAGAAGATCTACAATTAGAGATTGAGCCCCTAAACTCATTAGAAAAATGTTTACTGAGGTAATAAATCAAGGCAGAAGTAGGGTAACATATTCATTGACTTCTATAGAACAGAATTATTTCTGCAACCAGTGGAGTCGCCCCCTGCTGGAAATTAGATAATATGCAGGTTTAAGGCACTTGCGCATTGGCTTCACTTTTCAGACCCAGAAGTTTTGTCCATTATTTTTTACAGTCTATGGTAGTGAATAGTCATAGGTACTTTTTTGATCCCGTTTTATTTGAGCCATGAACTACACATAGGCTAAGATGTTTTTTCAATTTCAAATTTAACTTTCAGACAGCAAGACAGCTAGTTTGACAAATAAGGTTTTATATAAAGGTCATTTTCTCTGCTCAACAGATGTCTAAAGCGCCCAAACCAGTAAATTATATTAAGACTTTTAACAGCTTCTTATTTCTATTCATTATTGTAATGCCTTTACTTGTTTTACCTTAACTTATTAATAGTTCAACTGTTTATTTTATGTCTTTTTCTATGTTCAACAATTAGCAAATATTTTGTTCCTGTTTTACACCATGTTAAGTCCCACCTAAACTTTATAACTACACTTTCTATCATTCCTATAGTAACACAACATTGAGCCACCCCCCATAATTCTAGTTTGAGTCAGAAGAAAAAATAAATAAAATGGTGAATAATAAATGTGTGAAATCGTGTAAGTCGCTGAGTTAACTTAATGATAATTTAAATTGTGTGTGTGTGTGTGTGTGTGTGTGTGTGTGTGTGTGTGTGTGTGTGTGTGTGTGTGTGTGTGTGTCTAAACTCATGATTCAAATGGTATTTGTATTTAGATTTAGATTTACTTCAGCATTACATTTTCTAAATGATAATATAACAAAAAACAAGTTCTGGACATAGATTTTAACACTGATTATGTTGATCATTTTCAAGGAATTGTTTGGAAAATTAGCATGAATCGGTGCTCAGCTGCAGATGATAAGTTTGTGCTGACTTGATGCAACACATGGGGTATGTAGCTATACCACATGTCCATGTCATTGTTTAAAGTGATGAAGTTGTGAGGAATGCCAATATTATATGAACAGGATATTGATTATTATCCAACCAGAAAACGTTTTGATGAAGTTTGCTTGTTTTTTCAAAGTCGTGCCTGTTTCAAAGCAAGTGAAAAGACTGTGTGCTGAAAAAAACAACTCTTCACTGGCTTTGGATGACCCTGCTGTGATCAATACATCCATGGCTGTGACGGAGGGTATGTTGGGTTGAAACGGGGGAATCTACAATGTTTTTAGAGCACTTGAAGGCAACATATTTCTACGTCATCACGTCTGGCTGTTACCATGGACACGGAGTACAACAACGCTCCAAGTTTCAATCGTTCAAAAGGAATTGACGTTAACGTCGTTAGGGTCAGTTTGATGAACAGAAAATATTTTCCCAAAAAAACCCGTTTATTTCCGAGAATAAGGTGGATAGGACTAGCTAGGTGAGTACAACTTTGAATAGGATATTTGAATATATATTTGAATAACTTAAGGTCAGTCACCCATGTAACGTTATGCCTTATTTTACCTTGACGCTTAACGTTAGCTGACGTTATCTTAGGCTAACTCAAATTCCACAACTTCCACAGTTATTAACGCAACCGGTGCTTCTTCTTTTTTTTTTTTTTTTTACACTGGTAAGGTAGGTCCGTTAGTCTGGTAAGGTGACGTTAGCTAGGGGTTTGAAACATATTTCTCCAGCCTGGGTATACAGAATTATAATGTCCCCTATAACCTCAACTATTTATTCGTAGTTTTAGATATTGGTTGATTCATAGGGACAAGGCAAGTTAATGAAAATAAGTAACGTTTACGTTATATGATGAAGATGTAACGTTAAACATGCTGGAGTTAGCAAGAATGCGAATTTACATCCTAGTCCCTAAAGGTAGGTAACAAAAACAGAACATAACAGGTAACAATATGTAGATACAAGAAAACAATACTCATGGGCGATCTTAGACTCTTTTTAGGGGGGCTCAAGCCCCCCCCTAAAATTTCATCTCATCCCCCCTATAAATTATAATAATAAAAACTTTTTTTTAAATCAATTTTGGTGCTTCTAGTTGGAGTTTGCGAACTTGTCTGTTAGTGACAGAGGACAAACAATTACAGGTTCAAAGGGCTTGAAACAGGTTTAATATCCTGTGTGTCTGTCGCTGATGCTAGCACCTGTAACCCAGTCAAGGAAAGGGTTAACAGAAACGTAGTGTTGGCCAATCGGAGGTTGTTCAGTAGCTAGCTCAGAGATTATCAACTAATGAAATAAAAGATTTAGAAGGGGGTTAACAATTTTGCACGCACTATATCCGTGTCATGTTCTCATTAGGGGATGAGCCCCCCTAAAGGTCTGATCCTAGAATCGCCCCTGATACTGTACAATAATACAATAATAAAAAAACAAATATTCACACAACTATACAGCTAACGTTTTCCTAGGATTGGCCTCATGTTTTCCCCAGCATCAATGATATAGCTAACCTTACACTATATTAATTATAATAAGTACTTCCAGTGTTTTGCCTAGGTTTGTGGAAGAGTTGGGTGTACATATTTGGCGGAGTGAGTTTAGGGGTCCTCCCTCAAGAAAATGTTACATAGAAAAAAGAAAATGCAATTTCACATCATTTTGGACAATTATTACCACTATATCTGTGTCTAAATTATTGGAAACGTTAGAGCAGTTAATACATGAATAACAATTTTGTCTGTTCTGTATGTTCAAAAGTATAAAAACAATAAAAAGTTGATCAAAAAATGTAAAATAAATGAATAACACTCAAAAAACTTACAAATATATAAATATTACAGTATTTCCATCAGGAATAGTTTACAAACAGGTGACAGGACAGCAATGACTCATCATGAGCTGCTAGTCGGGTTCATGATAACATCTGTGTTTCTGACTGGTTCCCCTGTGTGTTTGTATAAACTTTACATGTAATACTGTTATAAAAGATGGAGACCTTACTGGAGTCAGACAGTGAGGAGCAAGTCAGAGATGGAGAGCCACAGGAGGAGGAGGACGACGACCGAGAGCTGAAGGAAACTCTCAGTAATCTCCATGTTTCAGCTCCTCAGGAGCTTCTGTGAGCATCCGCGACGTATAAACACACCACACACAGCGAAGGAGTTGTCTTCAAATGACTCATCCATTACTAATTGTTGCGTTTAATATATCTATTAATACATTTAAGGCTGTCATTTAATTGATTGGTATTCATTTTGAAGTAAAACTACTTTATAATTGTAAAGTGTGTTTTTTCAGTTTTTGGACATTTAGACAGAACAAGTTTTTATGTCTATGTGGACTCTAAGAGAATGTGATTGGCTGTTTCACAACTTTGACATTTGCTCCAGAGTAATAGTTTGGGACCTCAAAATACAAACTCATGCACTCGAGACTTCATTCCTTGAATTGCATTCCCTCATATTAATATCAGCTATAATCTGATAATCTGATCTGTGTGTGATTATGGGTATAACGCCTTATGACCATAAAACAATTCTTCTCCTGCTGTGCTTCACCAGCCTGAAGTTGGACAAGGCAGACGAGCTGTATCCCGAGTCCTACAGGGTTAACTCCCCCGACGAGATTCGACTGTTGGCCATCGCCGACAACTTCCAGCGTCAGTATTCACACTTGTTGCCCAGCCGCAAACCACTGCTGCTCTGCCCTGTCAACGAATGTGGTGTTAAGGTAACACTAACAATCCATCTCAACTCAGTAGAAATCATCGTTCCTTTTTTTAGAGAAATACCAACTAGTCCTTACATCTTTAAAAAGCACTAATATATGTACCTCTGTCTAATACTTATGTATATTTGTCATTCATAACATTCAGAAGTTTGTGTCCATGACTCTTCGGCCCACACCGACAGTCTACCCTGAACTTTTCACCTGGGAGGGCTGCGCCTCCTTTGTGGCTAATTTCTTGTCTCTGGACCCTTTGGACCCGCCTGTTGACCCGGTGAGAAAGGCAACACTGGTGCAGACACATACATTTGATGCACTTATTTCAGTAGCTGATAGAATGGCCGTTAATAGAACAAGAACTGGGCTCTGTGGTAGATGCAGATGTGGCTAATGAATGTGTGAGGGTTTATTTCCTCATGCCACATTCAGGTCATGTTGGAGTTACCGTATACACGACGTTCCACTTCTGGGATTGTTCCGGTGTCGCAGGAAATTCCGCCGGATGCATGTCTTTTCGCCGATGTCCGTTTCCTTCCACTTTCTTTGTGTTGGAATTTTAAACTCCGGTGGATTCATGAGGACTATGGTTAACTGCTCCTCAGATCTCTGCAGGGTAAATCCAGACAGCTAGCTAGACTATCTGTCCAATAGGAGTTTTCTGTTGCACGACTAAAACAACCCTTGAACGTACACATGTTCCACCAAAACAAGTTCCTTCCCGAGGCTATTTAGCAGCGGCTCAGTGTGGAGCTTAGCCCCGCCCATGATGATTGTGATTGGTTTAAAGAAATGTCAATAAATCAGAGCACGTTTTTCTCCCATCTCGGACTGCTGTGTGGACTAGCCAGACCCTCCTCTGCAGCGTGTGAAGGAAAGGTCTGGCAAAGCGAGACTAGAGTTACCGTAACTACATCATAATTATGACTGGGAAACTCAGGTGTTTCTGAAAGCTCCGAAATAGCCAACTTTCCGCTAAATAATACGGATGTGCCTGACAAAGCCACCAAACATGAGTGCCTCAAATCCGTGTTTAAAGTAATTAAATGCAAATTGGGTAGTGCTATAGTGACCACGCACTATTTTTCTGTTCACACGACCAACTCTACTATCATACTACTGTCTTGAGTTGTCCAATGGTGTTTTATGGTCGCAAGTTGCGTGCCATCTCAGAGATGATATGATGGAGCAATCAGTTGTTCTGGAAAGCTGAAAAATGGCACTGGACTTTCCTGTCCATAACAAATGGATACCTTTTACTCTAGTGGCTATGTGAAAGGAAATACCTTGTCATTTTAACAAAAAGAAAGTGGTTAGGTTAGGGTAAGACAAGGCAAGTTTATTTGTATAGCACCTTTTTTTGGGGGGCATTTTTAGGCAAAGTTAGGCCTTTATTTTCACAGGATAGATGAAGTCATGAAAAGGGAGAGAGAGGGGGAACGACATGCAGCAAAGGGCCGCAGGTCGGAGTTGAAACCACGGCCACCAACCAAGGAGTAAACCTCTACATATGTGCGCCTGCTCTACCAACTGAGCCACATATATAGCACCTTTTAACAACAAGACAGTTCAAAGAGCTTTGCATGAAACCAAAAAGACAAGCTCTCATAAGTCTTTGTCATTTTGGTTTGGTTTATTTCAGCATATCAATGTATTTATGACATACATCATATCAGACGTTGTCAGGGTCAGAACAGTCAAGTCCTAGACTTTATTTGATCATTGTACCTGGTGGTGTGTTATGAACACCCAATGGGAGCTAAAGTTGTTCAATTCTAAAAAGCCATTGAGTGCTGGACTTCCCTAAAGTCACTAAACGGTCAGAACTGTAACTTTTAGTCTCCAGTAGGAGTCAAGTTTCAGGAACACTGGCTCCTATACTACCCATGATGCAACTCAATAGCATCTTTCATTAGACCCCACTTGTTCAAAATGTCTCAAGCCTAAACTGAGATAATCCTGATGATGTCACTATGATGTCATCAGGGTAATTTTCATAGACTTAACAAAACTCCTCCAGAGCGACAGAAGACAATATACTGTATAACTGTTTTCACAGGCTTATTAGACTACTTATGACACCTAACTGACCTTCAGGTGTAGAATTAGTGCAAGGCCCCTTTTAAATGGCAGTACTGTAGTAGATACTCTACTCTATGTGGACAGAACACCTCAGGAACATGTTTCAGGGTTTCAGAAAGGTGGATGAAAAAAAAGAAAACCTCCATAATGAATCGATTGTGCAGTTGGGACTTGTAGAACACGAGGTAGCTTGGAGAAGCAGCTAAATGCATAATTCTTGAGCAGGTGTGTGTGTTGCTGTCCCAGCCCAGGTACCTGTTCTCCTCCACCTCGGTGCTGCAGAGTCAGAGAGCCACATGTTTTGAATATGCCACCCTGCTGTGCAGCCTGCTGCTTGGCGTCAACTACGACGCTTACTGCGTCAGCGGCTACGCTGTCAAAGAGATGTGTCTGCTTGACCAAAGCCTGCAGCAGTGCCCCCTGCTGGACACTGAGGTCAAGGTAAGTGCAGTGTACATTACTGCGTATCTATCTACTGTACATAGAAAGGGTGGTGAACAGCTTGAACACATGGGTTTCCTCCCAGATTGTTGACTCACAGACATGAGCATGTCTGCTTGCTTGTGCTTTGTGTTTGCAGAGTGTGATCTCAGAGGAGGGTTCACAGGAGAATAAATACACAGTGAAACCTCTGAGGGAGCTGAAGAGTCACTTTCTGACGCAGCAAGACAAGAAGAAACAGGATGCAGAAGCTGCGTTGCTTCAGGAACAAAAACTACAGCAGGTAATGTGATCTTACTGTAAAACCAACAAGAACAAAACAATAAAGGATCATACTGATAAAAAAAATAACAAAAGGTAGCTCATGGACTCCAGACCAGGGATCAAATCAACAGTCACTGTGGAGAAACTGTTTGTTCTGACATCACAGCACACACGAGAAAAGGTCTCTTAAATAAAGCTGAAAGAAAGCTACGAAACCAGTCCGTCTCTACTCTCCCTCCTTTCACCTTTGAGCTCTTCTTCATGAACAGGAGAGTGAGCAGCGACCTGCGGACCCCCTGCGAGGACTGAGGGTGCACTGTTGGGTGCTGGTGCTGTCAGGGAGTCGGAGCGTCCAGGAGAACTTCTTCATCGACCCTCTGACCGGGAACAGCTACACCACTGACAACGACAACTTCCTGGGCATCGAGAGCGCGTGGAACAATCTCAACTACTACGTCAACATGCAGGACTGCAGGAACGGCTGCGCTGTGAGTCCATGTCCACTCCAGACGCAATATTCAGTTACAGTCATTAGAGATCAACACATCACAAACAACAATCATTAGACGAGAAATATGCTATATGTTTTCTGTGTGTGTGTGTGTGTGTGTGTGTGTGTGTGTGTGTGTGTGTGTGTGTGTGTGTAGGATGTGGTGTATGACATGGAAGATTTAAAGGTGTGGGAGCCAGTCCTGTACGGCGCAACCAGTAAAAAGCAGCTGATTTCAGATGTCTTGAAGAAAAAGGAGAGTAAGATGATGAGAAAAATCAGCAATGATGACGAGGTGTGTATGTGTATTTTCTGTATGTGTATGTGTATCTTTACATTTGTGTATATACATATGTTTGTATGTTGTGGATAATTAGACTTAAAAGCAAGACTCAGAAGCAGAGCAGGTACGACTAAAATGATCTTAACTGCCCCTGATATTCACTAGAGCACCAAATATGGATTAATCCGCTACTGAAAATATACCCCAACAAATTATTCTCCTTTTTTATTGATAAAAATTACAGTGACCAGCAACTTTAGGAAATTACTGAGACTGTTTTAAACATGAACGTTTAGAGATTTACTTCTTGAGTAGGAACCAGTGTGCTTGAAACTGAGAGCCACAGACAGGAAGTCAGAAACTATTGAGAGACGTACCAACATGTTTTGGATCTGCACATTTGGATTTGTTGATAATAAGACAAATATAGAAAAACAAAGACCAAAAAACGTTGCCCAGTTCCCAGATGTTGTCTTAATGTCTCCAACTGCAGCATTTACTTCCATTTTTTCCTTAGTCCTTTTACACCAAGTTGATTCATTAAAAAACATGCATTTAAGCCGTCCGAGGTGTGGAGAGAGAAAATAATGGCACGATTTACCAGAGTTACAGCTAAAAGAAGCATTGACACTGAAATCTGATTTTCTGATAATGAGGTTATTTGTAAACTCAACAGTGTGTTGTTCATTATAAAGGAAGATGAGCAGCCCCAGGCTTTTGAGATGCCACGATCCTGGGTCAATTACATCACAATCCAAAAAAAAGGTACAGTAACTCCACATGAGCTCTATCCATCTGACCGTGCAGGCGGGGTACTGATACTGAACGTTACCCTCCACACTCTTTACCTGTTTGTTTTCTAAAGGTCGAGTTAATGCTTATTTGTCGTTACATCTATACAGATGGAGATGTCAACGGGTCAGAGCACAAAAACTGACATGAAAGCATCAAAGACAAAAACATAATCAGAATCAGCTTTATTGGCCAAGGAAGTGTATACATACAAGTCATTTAACGTGTATGTGCAAACACAAACAAACAAACAAACAAATAATGATGATTTTATCATATCATTGTTATATTATTCTCATATTATCTTATTATTATTATTATTATTATTATTATTATTATTATTATTATTATTATTATTATATTGCTGTTACTACAACAGTGAATCACAAAATAAAAACCTTAATGCAATAGAACATCTGAGTATTATTCAAATAAAGTGCATATAGCAGAGAAAGGAAATACAAACCTGAACCAAACACATGCAAGCTGGTGCTGTTAAATCCTCCACAAACTGCAGCCTCTCCTCTCTCGTTCAGACCTGGAGACCCGCTGGCCAGGAGGACAGAAGGTGACCCACTACAGAAAAGCACAGCTGGAGAGGTTTGCGCCTTACCTGCAGTCAGACGGCATGGACACACGACTGACTTCTTACAAAGACCTGGACTGTGAGTGTTTCACAGAAACTTTGGACTTTTTAAAAATAATTCAGCATATTATTATTTTTACCACAGTCCCTACAGATCTAAAAAAAAATGTTTATGACATTGGAATTTGTTTGTGCATAACATGTGGTGTGTGTGTGTGTGTGTGTGTGTGTGTGTGTGTGTGTGTGTGTGTGTGTGTGTGTGTGTGTGTTGAAGGCACAGAGGTCGTCATGGTGAAGGAGTGGTATCAACACAGAAAGGACCACCTGGTGGAGAGGGAGGTCAACAAGGCCAACAACTTAACCGCAGAACGCTTCAAACGTGGAAGACGTTTCCACCTTTTATGTAAATCTGCTTTCTGCAGCTGTCCACTTAGAACCTCGCATCTCATCCAGACACATTTTAACCTCACCTCTAGCACACAAAAAAACAGACAAACAGACTAGGTGCAAGGGGCAGAGGTGAATTAAAACACAGTCGCAATGAAGAATGTGGAGCGTCTTTTTTTGAAGGATAAGATCTCTTTATGTTATCCTCCTTACTTGTGAGCACACATTGTAAAAAGCAGTTGCTGTGCCCCAGTCACACACTACATACTAATAATTCTAAGCAGGTTTTGTAGTTGCTAAAAACGTCTTCTTTCTTAAATCACAGATGTGGGTGAAATAGCTCCAGGAACCAAAAATGTGAAATCTTTTGAAAAACATTTTTCTTTCTCTTGATGTTTAATTAGCAGTGGGATTTCAAGTTTGGAGTTATATTGGATATTTAACATGTATTAAATAGTTTACTGTGATAACAAAAAAGTAATGTACAACAATGTCTTTGAGTAAGAGCTTTGCACACGGCATGTACTGCAGGGCCGGACTCCTCAGTTTAATCCTGTAAATAGAAGTTTTTGGTAATACTAAATGCTGAACTGATTCTAACAAGAACATTAAAAAGTGTGATTCAAACAGGAGAATCTTAACTATTAACGATCACAATAAGAAAGAACAAATAATTGTTCAAATTATACTGACTAATGAATTAATTCCCCGTCTTGTCCAGCAACTGCTTCATGGGACATATATTTAATAAAGTTTGAGAGCGGAAATGTGCAGGAACATAGTTAACCAGAATCAGGGCTTTAATCTTTAATATTGTTTCCTCAGTGTAAAGTCAGTCACCTGAGTGATGGTATGTTTGTTTTGCTCAGTTCACAGCTACACCTCCATGAGCACAGACACAAAGCATGAGATGGAGTTTAGCAGTGCTCGTGTTGACGATCTGGTGCGGAGGGTGGAGTCACCATGTGAAATGACCGAGTTCTTCGAGGGTCGGAAGGACTTTCTCTACTACCGGCACGTCGTCTTTGTTCAGCTTTCAGAACCAGATTTGGGCATTGATCCGGATGACCGACCGCTGGAGGTAAAAATAAGGAATTCACACTTTATCATCAGTTTATAAATTGTATCAGGACTTGAGTGTTATTTTAGGTTATTCGCCATACATCTTTAACAGTGTTTGATACATGTCTCCACTACATGTTGGGCACATAATATGATAATAACTGTATTTGGTCAGCGCTTTTTAAAACAATGTTTACTTTTCTTATCTACTTAAATTCAAAGAAAAGACAAAAAAAACACCATGTTGAAAGACAAGTCCGTCTCTTAATACTGACTTTCTGTCTGTGGCTATCAGCCCATTGATTCCTACTGAAGACGTAAATCTTTAATACCATAAATCTTCATGTTTAAGAAAAGGTCTCAGCCATTTCATAAAACATGAAACAACAATGTTTCCCCAAAAATGCACTTGATGCCTTTTTATTAAATTGCCTCAAAGTCTTCACTACATATACTATATTAGCCTGGACAGTAAACTGCAACTTGACAGGTTAGCGGAAGCATACAACCGCAAAATTCTAGGTTAAACTAGACAGGATTTCTATGTGCATCAATGTGGGTTTTCTGTTGGGTTTTGTGTGTGTAAACAGAAAGTGGTGGAGCGTTTCCACAGGAACAGATCCAAACTGGCCAACAAAGACGTGGCGCAGCGAGTGTTCCTATTGGCTCAAAGACGGATTGAGCTGACCTATCACTTAGAGGATCACCGATTTATTTCTTCAAAGAGGAGCTTCATCAAACCGCGAGAGTCAACAGAAAATAAGAAGGCCGAGGACTTCACACCTGACATGGTATCCAGCTTTCAGGTACAGACAACAAACACACAATAAGATAAACAGTAGAGTTCACAGCCTTTTAAACTAAAAATCTATGAGTTCATACACTCCAATAATAACTTTGTGTCTGTGTGCATCTGTGTGTGTGTGGGGGTTCAGGTGGATCCATCTGAGAAGCCTCTTACGACCCTGGCTCTGTATGATATGCTGGTGGCTCTGATGAAGGATGAGGAGAAGGTGGTTCTCCAAATCAAAGAGTCTAAACAAGAGGTAACCATGTCACCTGGAGTAAATGTATAGCTAGAGTCCCAATTCAGAGGTAAGATCCCATAATAATCATATATTCTGGATTTCTGAATGACGGACAAACAGTTTTGAAAACCCATGCCATACATGTCATTCTAAGAAGATTTTTTTTTAAACATGTCTGGAAAAGATCTTTTATCCCACTGGCAGTCCCACTCCTTTTGTCAAACATTTCCCAGTTCATTACCCCTGAAGGTTGTGTGATACTTGAGTTTATAGAACATTGTGCTGTTGCTACTTCTACTCGAGTTAAGGACCTTAATGTGTGATCAGGTGAGAGACATTGTGGCCTGCAGAGAGGAGGAAGAGAGACATGTTCAGCTTGAGTTCTCCCCATGGACGACAACCGGAGCTGCCAGGGCCCGCAGCCAGAGACAGGAAATGGTGGGGGACACACACACGCACGCACACGCACGCACACGCACTTGTACACACACACACACACACACACACACACACACACGCACACACTGAAACTACACACACATTATGGTTGTGTCAGATTCCCAGTTTGATTGCTGTTATGTCTCTATGGATGACTGTTTCCCTAACCTACTACTTTACCGTACCCTACTAAACTATGCTTACCAAGTGGTGGAATGTAACTAAGTACATTTACTCAGGTACTTTTGAGATTATTGTGCTCTATTTTCCTTTTTCTGCTACTTTACTATTCTACTTCGACTCCACTACATCTCAGAGGTAAATATATATATATTTTTTTTTACTCCACTTCATTTATTTGATAACATTAGCTACTAATTACTTTACTTTTCAATGTTGAGATCATAACTGTAACACAAAATATAACTCAATTAACAAATGATTATGTTTTATAATGGATTAAACTACCCAGCAGTATATAATATACTGTACAGTAGTCATAATATACTGTACAGTAGTCCTTTAACTCCACCTTTACCAGCTTCAGCATTAAAGTGATGAACAGATTAATTCATCAATAATTATAATTCCATTATATACAGTATATATTGTTCTCAAATGCGCCATTCTCCATAATGAGTACTTTTACTTTTAGTACTTTTGGTATATTTTTATGCTAATACTTTTACTCAAGTAAGTTTTTGAATGCAGTTGACCTAAAACAGAGGATTCCTGCACGGTGGAGATTGAGAAGAGTACTTCTTCCACCTCTGCTACCTACCTACCTCATCTTACCTTACCTCATACAACCAAGCAGGCTAAAACACCTTCAGGAAAGCAAACCACTCGTGATGTCTTGTGTCGCCATTTCTTTGCTTGTTGCAGGAGCATCTGGCCGCCGAGGAGCAGAGGTGGTTGCAGGAGAAGGAGAAGGATATCCTGGCTCCCCTCCTGATCCGGCTGGACAACGCAGAGACTCTGAGCGCCAGAGACGCCAAGCATATCCACCAGGACTGTTTGGCCGAGTTTAAACAGAGACTGGTAGAGCACGCCAACCTCATTCAGGAACGCTATGAAAATGTACGGCACAAATGTACTCCTGATGTATATTGTATCGCTTTTCCACTGCAGGAACTTAAAGTTACAATCTCTAAGAGCTCCATTTCGTTCCATTTGGCAGCATCTAAGGAGATAAGCTGTAATTGCAGGTGTGTTTTTGGATCTCAAAAGAATGTAGCAGAACCGCAAAGCAAACAGAATGTTTGCTTTTGTTTCCACTCTTCTCTGCCCGCTTTGTAGACCAGTTCCTGGAACTAAATGTAGGCACTGCTCAGACATTAAATCCATGTTGCAGGAACTTTCAGGTGTTACCAGCAGTGCCATTGATGATTGAGTCAGGCAGATGGTTAGTCATATCTGAACGAGGATGACTACAACAAGCACAACAGGAAGCATCATTTTACTACTGCTTCTGTACAGAGCAGGACAGCCAAACTTTAAAAAAAGAAGAACACTGTTGTTGGAGAAATCAACATGTTAAATGACCCTCATTGGTATTTGTGAAGAGGAGGCCGTTCAGAGGGAGCTGGGTTCAGCCATTTGAAAGAAAAAGATTTCTCGGCATCCAGCTGCGTCTGGCAGAATCTTTTCCCTACACAGCTATACAGAGCTAGCCTTGGAACCTGGGTTTTATTTCCTCTGGCAGATGCGTCTGGCACCCCTTCCGTTCAGACAGATTCCAGCCGACCAGGCCCTGGGCGGATCAATCACAATGTTTATCTCATCATCGTCAGCGTCCTGTAGGTGTATCTATTGCAGCACCAGGCTCATTAAACTTCAACTGTCAAACTAGGCAGTGCTGATCAAATATGAGTCAATATTCTGTTAGCGTTTTGCCTATTTCCTACCTCAAATGTTTTCAGAAACACATTTTAGGATACTGTTTAGCATGAATTTGAGAAAGTTTGTGAGCAGGCTGCCGTTAAGTCACACGTTTTAATGCTTTGATTGGTTGTAGGTCTATCTAACTGCTCCCAGAGGCAACAGTTAGCTATTTTATGTTGGTCTGCGCCCTTCTGAAGACCAACATAACATAATTATGACATTGTATAGTTGGTCCAGCTGATGCCTGTTTACTGACATCTGAAACATCGTGTTTGAAAACTACAGTGGAAACCTAGAAGAAGAACCTTGTCAGACTGAGGTTACAGGGTGTTACGTCTCTGCAGTAAAAAAAAATGCATTGTGTGTATTTGAAGGTTAAATATACTAGAGTCATTTTTCTAAGGAGACATGCTTTGTGTTTGTGGAGTTTATATACCGTACCTACAGAAAGAGTGTCTGCATGACAACCAACCCAAATCAGCACATAGACGCCTTAAAGATGTAGTTTTGTTTTGTGCACAAATGGATCAGCCAGAGAGGTTCAGTCAACGAAAGGAGTTTGGAATCAACGATTTAACGGATTTAGTGACATTACAACTTTGCTGTTATAAAACTTTTTTTGTGGGCACGCTAACATGTTCACAACAATCTGTGTTTAGGAGACTCAAGAGCTGCAGAGTAAACAGCAGTGGTACCAGAAGAACCAGCTCAACATGACCGAACCGCAGGAGAAAGAGTACCAGACCTACTGCTCTGAGAAAACACTACAAATACATGTGGCCAAGAAACGCCTCAGCATGTAATTACTCAAACACACACACACACACACACACACACACACACACACACACACACACAGATCATCAGTATTTTCCAGTTTAAAAATACGATTAGACTAATAAGATTCATTTATTTTAAACATTTTAACGATTTAAAGTAGTGTAATGATGCAAAAGCATTGGTCGGCTAGCTGTTACTGCAGAAAATGAGCAGACATTAACTGCAAATGGTGTGTGTATATGATTATTTATGTGTGTTTGTTCCAGGCACAAGGAAGCAGCTCCTCAGAAGTACCAAACTCTTGATCAGAAGCTGAAACGAGACCCTCGACTGGCCCCTCATCTGCTCAGCTGAGCCAGACACCTGCCTTCTTTTTAAATACTATACAGTATATATATATGGAGTGTGTGAGGAGGATTAGAAATCCTCCTTTGGGCACATTTTGCATCAGTAGAGGGCAGGTGTGGGCTGTGTTTCTTTATAATACACTCCTTATAATACAGTCCATCTGTGCTGGATGATTCTTTAATCAACCAATGTTCCAGCTGTGCAGTGTGGCAACACAAAATAACCTGCAAAACAGCAGCAGAATGCATCGGCACTAGACTGAAGCAACAGTCGAGCTACAAAGCAGATTTAAGATATTTATATAGGAGAATATAATATTATCTCTATTATCTGTACCCCAGACAGAGTCTTTGGAGCAGCTAGATACATTTCAAATAATAAAGTTCAAAAACAGAGAGAGTCACTCCAACCATACTGCTCAATAAATAGGTTTGTACCAGCTTGTATCCACTAAAGACAATCTGATCTTCTTATCCTTTTCATTTTTAGTGTGACTACTAGGGGACCTCTCGTGCACAATGTTCAAAAGTTTTCTTGAATTCTTTCTGACTTTGTTCTGTCTTTTCTGTCTTTTGTTGGTCTGTTCTTCCAACACCTGTGTCCATGTCAAAGCACCTCAAAAGCAACAGCTGGATTTACATGACATTTGCTTTGGATATTTGTAGTCCTAATAGTCTATATCACGGATGTATTAAGAGAACGGTCTATATCCATGACGTTCCACTTCCTGGATTGCTCCGGACCATTGCCGTCAGAAACACACACACACACACACACACACACACACACACACACAACCTCCCCCCCTCACCACACACACAAACACTCACCCACACACTCCTACCCCACCCAGTTTTTTTTTTAAGAACATGAATTAATCTTTTGCTCTCAGGGAAGAAACACCTGCAGAAATAGGGCACTAAAAATAGTTCCTGTAATATACTTATTCTTTCTCATATAGAATTGATCAAAGCATTATACTACTGTTTATCCAGGTTAAACAGTAAGTAATATGATAAAGACTTCTTAATGACAACCAGTATAGTATTAACAGTTCCACAATGTTGTGGTATTATGAATCCCACTACTTTACTGGGCCAGACACGACCTGTGTAGCAGATGGAACTGAAGGTTATCCATCTCATCATACAGGTCACACAAAATGTCAATAAAAATAAGTTAAAAAAAAAAAATAATGTGACAAAAAATATTTGTGAACCACACACTTTTATTCCATATGTAATAGCACAAGGATACATACAAAAATGACCTGGACCTAATAGCAGTTCAAACCTTCATGTAAGTATGAAAATAAATCACACAAAGTCACACAAAAGGCTTATTGTTGCATATATAATTGGCACTTTGAGAAGAAAACGGTAGGTACAACATGAATGACAACATTTTTTGGATGGGTCTGGTGACTGAACAGTGCACTGATTTCTGAATTAAACAAATAACTCATGGCTAGTAGACCTCTTTTCTCTATTACTTACAACTAAACAAGTGAGTGATAATAATAGACAGTGGAGTATTATGCATATTGAAATTACCACAGTGCTCATTTCAAGGGAATAAAATCATGCATGCCATAAGAAGTCTTGATTTTACTTAAATAATTCATGCTTGAATAGTGTAACAACCCCTAGATTTGGGGGTTTAAAGTGTTTTTTTTTAAAAGAATTTGTTTATTTTAACTTCTCTCTTGCTTTCAGTGAAGACAAGCCTGTAGAAATATATATATATATATCCCTCTTGTCACACAAAATGGTCAATAAAAATGCATTAAGCATAAATGAAAAATGACCTGGAAGAATCAATACCAGTTCAAACCTTCATATAAACTCTTTATCTTTATAGTCTTATATTCATTACATGCATATTGGTATAATAACAAATAACTGCACTTATTTGATTCCAATAATTACCAAGGACATAAAGTAAACAAGATCCTAAGGATGAGATTGAGATTAAGGGAAAAAGATACAAAGAACAGTGCAAGAACATAATGTTAAGGATGAACACAGAATCATTCCCTCACTCATATAAGAAGTGATGCAAACAAGTAGTCACAGTTAAGAACATTCAACACCGCAGTTTTTACTCATCATTCTGGTGACGGGAACTCAGGGTGGGATTAGCTTTAGGAAACTCTAGAGTGGTAATTCTTAACATTTGTTATACCAAATAAAATGGTACACTGTTCCAATACTAGATGTATTGTAACCCCCCCCTTCCAGTTGAGAAACACTACTCTAAACGATGTATTGCTCACTCAGGGGAGCAGTATCGGCCAGCAAAGAGAACGCTCATGGAGGAGTTATGTCGGATGAAGAAGAGGAAGGGGTGGTCTGCGATGAACATGGCGGGTGGACGCACTTATGGGCATGCAGGACACCAGTCATCATGACAGCAGCAGTGGCAGCAGCAGCCTCAGTTCCCTCCTCCTTGACCTCCACAAAAGCCTTGTGGACGACTTTTGACAGTTCCAGCCAGTTGGCAGGAGACATGCCTGTCACACAAAGAAGGGGACAGAATATTTTAAATAAATATAACATCAGGTCTTACCCCACAACATGAATACAGCAGATTGATTTGGGAGAACCTGTATTAACTTGTGGTCTCTTTTAAACTAACAGGAGACAGTTCAGGTTCCATCTGCCTGTTCTTTCAATGATTATGAATATATCTGATATGATCCAGGCACGTGTCCTACCAGAGAAGTTTGCTCCGTCAAAGGCATCCACCATGCCCATGCTGACCAGGACTTCCTCCATGTCATACGTCTCCTCCATCTTGAACCGAGGCAGCCCCACCTGGACCTCAACATTATCCATCATGTCTGGACGAGTCCACTCCATAAAGTTCTCATAGGTCAGCTGCTTCTCCAGCTGGAGGTGGACGCAGAATCAATGATTAGTTTGTCTGTGTCTGTTTTTTTCTGTGTCTGTTTTTTTATGTGTGTGTGTGTGTGTGTGTGTGTCTTACCTTCTCCAGACCTGTTGTACTGTCCTCTATCTCATTGGGTAAAAAGATGAGCATGCTGAGCTCCTTCCCTTTGTAAGGCATCTCTAGGATCTGTTCAACAGAGGGTTTCAAACATCACAGTACATATACAGTATATACTGGCGTGACAACTGTGTTATGTGTATCAACAAGATGGGATGACATGCAAAAACTTTTTAGGCAGTTAGTTTCACAGTTACTGTATGGTAAAATGGATCATAACCAAACTCTCATCCTTTCTCCTTTGAATCATTCACATTCAGTGGAAATGTCATTAAATCCTGTTTAACAAAAAGTTATAAATGATTAGTTTGATTGTTGCCTGGTCAGTTACACTTAATGAATTAATCAATGGCATCAGTACCTTGCAGTTGGCTTTAGGGTTGTCAGAGAAAGGGAACAATGATTCCTGGTTCATCATCTTCACCGGCTTGGTGTCATTCTGAAAACAACACACTGACTTTTAGAACGAAATTCAGTCTGGGCTGGGATTACCTCCTCACGGCGCTAACCTGAGAAAAATTGGCAGCAGCTAGCACTGCTAATCATTTTTCCTCGCAGAAGATGGGAGTTGCTGGTCTACAGCTGCCTCGATCAGTTACTTTGTTTATGTTATTGTATGACTTTGGTGTTTTAAAGGATTAGTTTGGATTCACCAAAGTCATTCAATAACAAAAACTAACCAAGAGATTGAGGCAGTGGTAGACGAGCAGCTCCTAATGTTCTGGTAGGTAAAATGACTTTTTTGGTCAAAGGAGTCTGGTGGCTTTGAAGAACCCCTTCAGATTCCCCTGCATAAACTTCAACATGGCTCTCTCATGGCAAGGTAAAGTGGTGAAAAAATCTAAATATATAGCGTACACTTAAACTGATATTGCTTTTTTTAAGTGGTCATTTATCTGGTGGCTAAAATGTGTGTTGCTGTTCATTGTTTGAATCGGTCTACGGTAGTACTGACGTAATTTGGACGGTACCCAAAAAAGTACCGAGTTCGGTACCCAACCCTAGCTCTGATGTTGAATTTTTTTCCTTCGAAGAAGTCAGAATTAGCGTCTATTGCGTATGTAGATGGTTTATGCTACCATATTACTGATTTAAAATCTCATATTTACTTGACTTTAGCTGACTTTTGTCAATCAGTGTTAGTCATATTTCATGCTTTCCTTTGAGCAGTGTTACCTTGTTGAGTCTAAACTGAGCATTCCCGTGTGTCACGCTGCTGAAACTGACTGTTCCAGTTGCTTTTGAAGTACATGGCATTAACCAGCACCAGCCTGGTCAGGCTGTCCACCACACCCTCGGCCAACAGATCCTTAATTTTATCTGGAAAACAATATTGACACATAAGTGAAGCAATGTCACAGAACTGAAAGCAAGTCTGAAGTGTTGAAAAATGGTTGCTGCTATGTTTCCATGTGTGTTATGTGTAGGTTAGTGTGTATAATCCACCTTGAGTCTGCTTCTGCACCCAGCTGTTGATGTTGAGCCTGGCGGCCTCTGAGCCGGCTTTGAAGTCAACGGTCTCCAGCTCTGCATTGTAGTACTTCTTGGTTTTTCCTAAGAAATCCTGGAACCATCAACAACACAGTTACTGATTCTGATCACCCAAACATATTAATCACTCTGCTTAACTTTAGTTAGTGGAACTAAAAGTCACTACAGAAAGAAGAGCATTTTCACAATCACGCTGCTGCTGTCCACTCCATCATTCATCATTCCTTCTTACAGAGCTTTAATATTCCCATGAGTGCCTCTCACGCCACACATACTCATGAAGATGCATACACACATACTGAAACACACACACACACACACCTCAACAAACTGGTAGGACTGCTCCCCGTACAGCCTGTTGGCAACACTGAGGGCATATGGAGCATCAGCCTTGTTGAGCTCACTCAGCAGTTGGGCAAAGCTAACATGGACATCATCCTGACAATCCTTTGTTTTCAGGCACTGTGGACAAAGGAGACAACTGTTACAGAGATGCACTGAGCATTGACAGACCAGTCTATTATAAACAGTATATTAGACTGGGCATCTTAAGTGATGAGACTAAGACTAAATAAGAAATGTTTTGGTTGTAGTTGTTGACTTTTGTGCTCCAATGCTATGCATTTGCATCCATTATGTTAAATGATGGTGAGTAACTAGAGTATGTAGTACGCTCACTTTTCTTATGTAATCTTTCACAATATTATCATTTCAAATGACTGGAGTTGTTCTTTTAGAAACATGGTGGATTTAGAGTAGAGTCTAGATTCTCTGACCAATCCCGAGCCCGAAACGATATTTCCTGCCACGATCCTCGGGCCAGGCCGGACCGGGCCCTTGATCAAGCATTTGTGTTTTTTAATGATTACTTTATTAGCCTAATTGGGTGAGGAGAAAGTTATGTCATACTCATGCGCAGCGTCTCCTCCAGTCGCACGCATCCCACCGGGCCTGATGTGCTTAAGTGCAACATGGAGCTTGAAGATGTAAAGAAAAAACGAAAAACAGGAGAATTAAGTTTGAGCAAGTTTGGAGGAAAGTCGGAGGTATGGAACCATTTTAAACAAGTCGTGGGCAGTGACAAGATGTTGGCTTTGTCGAGTGCATTAAGTGTGTGTGTGTGTGTGTGTGTGTGTGTGTGTGTGTGTGTGTGTGTGTGTGTGTATTATACCTCTGACATCTGTGTGGCTGTGTTTCCTCTGGCCCCCAGCATCACCATAGCCAGGGCTGAAGAGATGCTGAAAGGGGAGTAGAAGATGTTTGCCGTCTTGTCGTCATCTCCAAACTTTTTGAGCAAAGCCAGAGAGAAGGTGGTGTTGGCCTTGGACAGAGGGGTTGGAGATGCCATTGTGTCTGACACACAGGAAAGAGGACAGAGCATTAATTATTACAAACGTAAACAATGTTATTTATCTGATTAGTATCTCACTCTCTCATTGGGCCAAACTCCACTGAAATATTTGTTAATTTACAATTACATGGAAAGTCTCTGAATGTAAATATCTGATATATTGAGACCATTTCTAAACCAGTAAGACTCAGTCTTTAGTTCAGCAAATATTAAATAGACCAAGCAGAGTTAATTCAGTATAGATTTTATAACAATTGGTTCACCTACTCAAACCTTTACCCACCAAAATATATTAGTAACAACAAAAGTAAAGTAGTGGTTAATAATTTAACATAATGTTGAAATTAGCTGCATTGTTGGAGGTGTTTATTTACCAGCAGATTGTAAATATATTTACAAAACACCACACGTGTGAAACCAACCGCGGTGAAGATAGTTTAATGTTTGACATTCGTCGGTTTTCGCGGATGTTACCTTCAATAGTACGTGTGAAAGTGTCTTTTTTAATGGTAGAAAACACAGGTGAAATGGTTTGAATCGCTCTTGAATAGAAAAAATAAAGTATGTTACATTAAGTAGCTATATATAACATTATACTGTACCTACATTACATACACCAATTACTATTCATAACACCAGACAATGAGGATAAATGTGCTTCTAGTCTGGATCAAGTTACCGTTACTGCTGTTACACCATCTAATATGCAATCTCATCCTCTACTTACCGACTTCTCTGGTGGTCCTCGAGTAATAAGGAGTATTTCCTTTTCACAAGAAGACTTCAGTCTGAAGCTTTATATTAGTTTCAAGCTGACTCCTGACCACTGACTGTACATAACAGTACATGCTCCTGACACGCCCTGAAAACCAGTCAAATCCCATCCTGTTAAAATGCGTAGCGCCCCCTCCGTGGTGGTTAGGGATAACGTTTAGGCAGTTGTCGAAAATGTTTCTTATGTGACATATAGCCTAGCTCCCGTTACATTTGAACTGGTCAGACAGGACACTTGCATGAACATATAATCCCCTTCAAAAATGTTATTAAAGATACTATCAGACCTTCATTCTTGAATAGTGTATCAGCCCCAGATTTGAAGGTTACACCAGTTTTGTTTTCTTTTAAGAACATGAATTACTCTTTTGCTCTCAGGGAAGAGACACCTGCAGAGATAGGGCACTAAAAATATGTCAATAAAAATAAGTAAAAAAAAGAAAAAAGAAAGTGACAATATTTGTGAACCACACACTTTTATTCCATATGTAATAGCATATGGATACATATAAAAATGACCTGACCTAATAGCAGTTCAAACCTTCATAATAGCTCTTGTTCTATAGTCTATATTCATTATGCATAGTGGTACAATTACAAATCACTGCACTAGTGGGATTCATGATAACGTGAAGCTTGTACGCTGCACGGTTGTCCAATGGATAGCACTGTGGCCTCACAGCAAGAAGGTACCGGGTTCGAACCCTGGTCGTCCTGGGCCTTTCTGTGTGGAGTTTGCGTGTTCTCCCCGTGTCTGCATGGGTTTCCCCCACCACCAAAAACACGTTCCCCCTCTCTACCAAGCTAATGTGTGGTGAGTGTCTTGTCCCGAAGCACTTTGACTGTCTATGATAAAGTGCTATACAAATATAAGGAATTATTAGTATTACAATTTTGATAATCACCAAGGACCTATCTGACGATTTGATCCCATCATATTCTCTGTGGTTAACTGAATAAATAAAATGCTGATATTGCTGGTTCTGTAGATAAAGTGCAGAGAATCTGTAATCATCATATATTAATATGGTACAGTTGACGTCTGGCAGTTGAAAAAAAAAGACATCATAGAAATTGCGATAGGCAAATTCTTTCAAATGGTCTAAGGTTTAAAATAAGTCTAAACTAGACTTTAATGTTATAGATTAACTAGGGGGTGCAGCAAAGACAGCCGTACAAAGTAAACAAGATCCTAAGGATGAGATTAAGATCAGGGGCCAAAGATAAACAGTGCAGGTCCACGGTAGTACTGACGTAATTTGGTCGGTACCCAAAAAAGTACCGAGTTCAGTACCCAACCCTAGCTCTGATGTTGAATTTTGTCCTTCACCCTTTTTCACTACTTTCAATGAAGAAGTCAGAATTAGTGTCTATGGTGTAAATGGTTTATGCTACCATATTACTGATTTAAAAACTCATATTTACTGACTTTACCAGACTTTTATCAATCAGTGTTAGTATATTTCATGCTTTCCTTGAGCAGTGTTACCTTGTTGAGTCTGAACTGAACATCCTGTGTGGCACGTTGCTGAAACTGACTGTTCCAGTTGCTTTTGAAGTACATGGCATTAACCAGCACCAGCCTGGTCAGGCTGTCCACCACACCCTCGGCCAACAGATCCTTAATTTTATCCAAGAAATCCTGGAACCATCAACAACACAGTTACTAATTCTGATCACCCAAACATATTAATAGCTTTGCTTAACTTTTAGTTAGTGGAACTAAAAGTCTGTTATGGTTGTGTTTGTTCTGTTTCCTGTTTTATTTTGAAGTCTCTGTTTTCTCCCTTGTTTTGTCAAGTTTTACTTCCTGTCTTTAGTTTTCCCGCCCTTGTGATTGTCTTATGTGTTTCACCTGTTGTCTCACCTGTGCCTTGTTTGCTCGTTACCTCCTGTATTTAGTCTCTGTGTGGCCGTTGTCTGTTGTCAGGTCATTCTTTACTGTGTATGGGTTTCTGTGTTAGTGTGGCGGCTGCCCCGTTTTGTCTCAGTGTTCCTGGTATTTTGTTTTTCCTGTTTTGGGGATTCAGCCTGTTCCAGTTTGTGGATTCTGCCTGTTTCTGCTTTGTACTCTGCATGTTGTACTCAGGACACCTTTTGTTTGGTATGGACTGTGATTCATTTGTTAAATCCTCTGGCAACCCTACACTACCTGTCAGTCTCTGCATTTGGGTCCAACTCATTCTCTGAAGCCGTGACAAAGTCACTACAGCAAGAAGAGCATTTTCACAATCACACTGCTGCTGTCCACTTCTCATTCATCATTCCTTCTTACAGAGTTTAAATATTCCCATGAGTGCCTCTCACACCACACATACTCATGAAGATGCATACACACATACTGAAACACACACACACCTCAACAAACTGGTAGGACTGCTCCCCGTACAGCCTGTTGGCAACACTGAGGGCATACGGAGCATCAGCCTTGTTGAGCTTGCTCAGCAGTTGGGCAAAGCTAACATGGACATCATCCTGACAATCCTTGGTTTTCAGGCACTGTGGACAAAGGAGACAACTGTTACAGAGATGCACTGAGCATTGACAGACCAGTCTATTATAAACAGTATATTAGACTGGGCATCTTAAATGATGAGACTATAGACTAAATAAGCCATGTTTTCCTTTAAGTTGTTGAATTTGTGTGTTTCATGCTATGCATTTGCATACATTATGTTAAATGATGGTGAGTAACTAGAGTACGCAGTACGCTCACTTTTCTTGTGTAATCTTTCACAATATTATCATTTCAAATTACTGGAGTTGTTCTCTTAGAAACATGGTGGATTTAGAGTGAGGTCCTGGTCTGGTCTGGGTGTGGCTTTGCTTTAGCAATTCTTTAGAACCAATTTCTTTAAACCGCTAAGCACCGGACAGAGCCACGGTGCCTCTGCAAAATCGTCGTCGATAGAGATTAACATTATGGTAACCTCAGAAGACACAGTTTGTGTTGGTGCTTTAATGGAGTGATTTTATGCAATTTACAAAATCACTCTGAACCAGCATGCAATGTTAATCTGTTACTTTTATGACGTGTGTGTGTGTGTGTGTGTGTGTGTATTATACCTCTGACATCTGTGTGGCTGTGTTTCCTCTGGCCCCCAGCATCACCATAGCCAGGGCTGAAGAGATGCTGAAAGGAGAGTAGAAGATGTTTGCCGTCTTGTCGTCATCTCCAAGGTGGTGTTGGCCTTGGACAGAGGGGTTGGAGATGCCATTATGTCTGACACACTGGAAAGAGGACAGAGCATTAATTATTACAAACTTAAAATAATGTTTTTATCTCTTTATCTGACTAGTCTCTCACTCTCTCATTGGGCCAAACCTCGACTGAAATATTGGTTAATTTACAAATACATAGAAAGTCTCTGAATATGAATACCTGATATATTGAGACCATTTCTGAAGCGGTAAGACTCAAGCAGAGTTAATTCACGTACCCAAACATTAACCCACCTAACTATTTATTAGTAATAACAAAGAAAAAATAGTGGTTAATAATTTAACATAATGTTGAAATTAGCTGAATAGTTGGTGGTGTTTATGCAAATTTACCAGAAGATTGTAAATATATTTATAAAACATCACACATTCAAGAAAGTATTAAACTTCCTGATTTTTCAATGGGATATGGTAGAAACAACATGTGAAATAGTTATCGCTCTTGGATAGCACGAATAAAGTAGGCTACTTATGTTACATTAAGTAGCTAAATGTTTTCTGGGATCAATATTCTCTCTTCATGAGAGACGGTATTCATCCAAACAAGCTAGGCTCGCAAATGCTAGCCACTAACATCGAGCATGTTGTGCAGGCCTCACCACACAACTGACTATTTACACAACACACACGCACACACACACACACACCCACCCCTTGGAAACCCTCTCTCCCTCTCTGGCATCAGCTTAGGACACTGTTCGCAGCACTAACCTTCCCTGCTGTCCTTAATGGCTTTCAGCCTGTAGCTCTCTCATCTATGACACTATTGCTCGTACTAGGTCCTCCACCTACCCCTTGGATATTGTTCCTTCACACCTTTTAAAGGATGTATTGGACACGGTAGGTCCCATAATTTCACTTATTATAAATAGCAGTTTTGCCTATGGAACTGTCCCATCCATTTTTAAACATGCAATAGTCCATTCTCTTATTAAAAAACCGAACCTGAACAAATCAGATTTAAATAATTTCCGTCCCATTTCTAAGCTTCCCTTCCTGTCTAAAGTATTGGAGAAAATTGTACATGCTCAGCTAGTGTCTCATTTAGATAATACCAACATCATGGAAAAATTCCAATCTGGGTTCAGGGCTCGTCACAGTACAGAATCGGCCCTTCTCAAAGTCTCAAACGACCTGCTACTGGCTTTAGACTGTGGTAAATGTCCCATCCTAATTCTATTAGACCTCAGTGCAGCATTTGATACAGTGGATCACAATATATTATTAAACCGTCTTACGGACCAGGTTGGCATCCAGGGCAGTGCCCTCAAGTGGTTTGCCTCCTATTTAACCGATAGGACTTTCTCTGTTAATATCTGCAGCCTCTCCTCCTCCACAGCCTCTATTTCTTGTGGAGTACCCCAAGATTCCATTTTAGGGCCTATTTTATTTGCTCTGTATATGCTCCCTTTGGGCTATATATTCCGCCAAAACAATGACTCCTTCCACTGCTATGCGGATGACACACAAATCTATCTGCCGTTAAATCCGGGGGATTCCAACTCGGTTATATCCAATCTCAACTGCCTCCAGGATGTGAAATGCTGGATGGCCAAAAACTACCTACAACTGAATGACTCCAAAACAGAGGTGATTATTCTTGGTCCCCCTAACACCACAGCAAGCATAGCTAGCCACCTGGGTCTGCTATCTCTTAACCTGCACGCCCATGCCAGAAATCTTGGTGTCATCTTTGATTCATCACTTCGTTTTGAGAAGCAGATCAATTCAGTGGTGAAAAGTTGCTTTTTTTTCAACTCAGGAATATTGCTAAACTGAACTGACTGTCACCATTGCACTAATCTCCTCCATACTTGATTATTGCAACTCACTGTACCTGGGTGTTGGCCAGTCCTCTTTGCCTTGCATGCAACTGGTGCAACATGCTGCAGCGAGACTTCTGACTGGCACAAGGAAAAGAGAAAGCATCACACCGATTCTAGCATCCCTGCATTGGCTACCTATTAAATACAGGATTGATTTTAAGATTCTTTTATTTGTTTTTAAAGCCATTAATGGTCAGGCTCCCCAGTATGTTTCAGAACTCCTCAGCCCCTAGAGGAGTTATATATACTTTCCTGATGGTCCTCGAGAAAGGTGTATACTGTAGACTTCTGTTTGAAGCTTCAGTTTTATTTACAAGCTGACTCCTGACACGCCCTGAAAAACGACTGAAGTTGGCTTCCGATTCGCAGCTTCTGATTTGGCGGTTAAGGGGAAATGTAAGGGAAACTTAAAGCTGAAGTTAGCTTCCGATTCACAGCGTCCGATTCAGCAGAGAAACATAATTTACATTACTGAGTGACTGATCCTCCATTTTTTGAACCTCTGAACTGTATTGAAAGCGTGTAAGTCATTAAGGTAAATTATTAATTATGTCTAAAACACACTTTTAGATTTGTGAAAGCTTTATTGTCTTGAGAACGCAATATGGGAGATTTCACACATTAGACCAGGTCCAGATCCAAAACCACTACACCTAGACATCAAATCCGTACTAATTATCCCAGAGAGGCTAAAGATTCTTAAAAACACAGTTTCAGAGTTGTGAAAATGCAATAAGGAGGATGTCCCTTCTTCTTTTTCATATGTAGACCACATTAGACTAGGTCCAGATCCAAAACCACTATCTAGACTTGTCAAATCTGGGCTAAATTATCCCAGAGAGGCTTATTAAAATACAGTTTCAGATTTAGGGGAAATTTCCCCCTTAATTGCATTATTTAATGTCCCCTTAACCGCCGAATCGAAAGCTGCCACATGCAACTTAAAAATCTAACTCCTACTGATCGACGCTTAACGTGGAAAAGCTTAACGTGGTTAAATGTACCTAAACAACGATCAATGATCACCAAATTTCTCATGGCCATATCTTGTCATGAACACTTTTTAGTTATCTCACATTAACGTTTATAAACGTTAATATGAGATAACTATAATCGTTGGATGAAGAAATATATTTCTTCATTGGCGCCCATGGCGAGGAAAACGCTTAACGTGATTTAATGTGTCAGATAATTAACGTCCATAATAATTGGACTTTGGGTTGGATTTTTTGACAGTTTTTAGTGGTTATGAGGAGCAATATGAGAGAGAAATTTGGTAATCACTGATCGTTGTTTAGGTAGCCTACATTAAACCACATTAAGCTTTTTCACGTTAGGATTTATAAAGCCCATGAGAACCGTGGAGAGTCAACCCACAGGCGCTCCGCTGCCCTGCTAAAAATGTGAAGCAGATCGAAACGCTTAATGTCAGATAACGTCCATAATAATTGGATTTTGGGTTCAATTTTTGACAGTTTTCAGTGGTTATGTGGAGCAATATGAGAGAGAAATTTGGTGATCATTGATAATTGTTTAGGTAAATTAAACCACGTTAAGCTTTTTCCTCGCCATATAGGTGCCATGTGAAGAAGAAATAGGCCTAAACGTTAAAGGTCTAATATGTAATATATTTACTGTAATAAATCCAAAAATGACCCCAATGCGTCATCAGATATTAAGGAAACATGTTAAGTTGAAATACTATCTTTTCTGACAACAATGCTAACGCCAGTATTTTCTCCTTTTGAAATTTCAGTTCCGTGACGGAATTTCTGTTTGTATTTTGGCCTGTGTGTTGTTATCAACGGCCCAGTTTGACAGACAGGCCGGGTTGTCAGATATACCTGTAAAAACTTAAACTCAGTGCACTACAACTGTAACGTTAGTACAGCCATGAAAGCAGCAAACAAACAAACAGGATTAACGGAGATAGATTCTACCCGACCTAAAAAGACGGCATGTTTGTAACAGTTGTGTGACCAGAGAAACCATACTGGAGATGTATTTGAAAGATGGAGACATCTTAGAGCCCAAAAGGAGACCGAGTTGGCTAATTTCTTCCTGAACAGGTACAAGGGATGGGCATTTTATGTCATTTCAACATTTGTGTACTCACATTGAATTATATAGCTAGAGTACCTGAGTTGGTTACTTGCAAAAACAATTGACACACAGCCAGTAAAGTGATTCTGACTGGTCCTGGCTAACGCCACCATATTAACCCTGCTAACTGCTAGCTAACGTTACTGGAGGACCAAACAAGCGGGCCACGGCTGTTTACAACGTGTAGCCTGTTCAGCGGCCATAGCCGTCAACGGTGAGTTATTTTAAGCCAAGAGAGGGGGGCTGTAAAGTGGAAAGATATGACTGAGTTTGCAGTGTGTTTAGTGATTGTTGCCGTAATTCTAAGCCAAAAAAGTGTGTTCATTCTAGTGGAGAGGACGGCAAGGTAGTGTTATTTGTAGCGGTCCTCACCGTAGTTCTAAGCCTAGGAAGTGTGTCTGTCCGTCGGGTGGAGAAGACAGCGATGATGTTGTGTTTTTAGTGGTTCCTACCGTAATTCTAAGCCGAAAAGTGTGCCTGTCAGCTGGTACAGGTACAGTACAGAGCTCCGCGTGAGCACAGGCTTTAATGACAATATAGCCAGCATCTAACGTTAGCTACTCCGCTGTGAAGTAACGTCTGGCTATGTGAGATAAGCGTCTAGCAACATTGTTGAGGATGCTGCGGCCTCGGCCTGGCAACCTCCGTGAACTTAGAGTCTGGGGAGGAGGGGGTGGGGGAGACGACTCTCTCCAGTATTTTGAATTTGTACTGCAGTAACTATTTTAAACACTAGCTGTCAGTATTACATATTGCACCTTTAATGTGAGATAACTATAATCGTTGGATTTTGGTTTAGTTTTTTTGACAGGCTTAGCTAAGTGTTCATGACAAGATATGGCCATGAGAATTTTGGTGATCACTGATCATTGTTTAGGTACATTAAACCACGTTAAGCTTTTTCATGTTAAGCGCTGACGTCCCACTTCAGCGTCGTCCCTGAAAACCAGTCAAACCCCATCCCGTTAAAATGAGTAGCGCTCTCTCTGTGATTAGGGAGTTGTCGACAGGTGTTCAGTCTTCGACGAAGGGGAAACCAGAATAGCACTCAGCACCGGGAGCTAAATTAGCTAGTTTTCTCGTTTTTGAGCTGGAATACGTTAGCCAAAGTGTTTGTTCCTCTTATCTAAGCTTGACTATGACGTACTTATTTTTTGTAATATTGTCATGTTTTGTTAATAAGCATTTCCGTTACATTTACATTCGTCAGACAAGACACTTTTGTACGTACATTTAATCCCCTTAAAAATGTAATTTTAATACTATTATATCTTCATGCTTGAATCATGTAGCAGCCTGATTTGAAGGTTCAAACCATGTTTCTTTAAAGAACATGAATTACTCTTTTGCTCACAGAGAAGAAATACAGCACCTGCAGAAATTGGACACTAAAATAGTTCCTGTAATATAGCCTCCTTGTTCTTCCTCATATAGAATTGATCAAAGCATCATACTATAGTGTGTTCAGGTTAAACATTAACACTAAGTAATAGGATAAAGACTTTTCATAGACAACCAATGTAGTATTTTCTGTTCCACAATGTTGTGTTATTAGTAATCCCACTGCATTTCTTGGCAGATCGAACTGCAGGTTATCCATATTATCTCACAGGTCTGAGAAAAATGTTAAACTAAAAGAAAAATGTGACAAACAATATTTGTGAACCACACACTTTTATTCCATATGTAATAGTATTAAGCATACATAAAAATGTCAATACAATTACAAATAACTGCACTTTGTTGATTACAATTCCAATAATTACCAAGTTCATATCTTTCTGACAATGTGACTTCATCACATTATTCTCTTTGGTTAGCTGAATATATTAAAGGCTGACATTGCATGTTCTGTAGATAAAGTGCAGAGAATCTGCAATCGTCCTATATTAATATGGTACAGTTGAAAAAAATAGGCATAATAGAAATTGTGACAAAGGCAAAGGGTGTAAGGTTTAAGATAAGATAAACTAGACTTTACCGGTATAGATTAACTAGGGTAGGGTGTGAGCATGCAGCAGAGAGGGCCATGCATAAAGTAAACAGAACATAGGATGAGATTAGGTGCAAAAGATAAACAATGCAAGAACCTAATGTTCAGGATAAACACAGAATGTAAGAAGTGATGCAAACAAGAAGCCACAGCTTCTTTCAACACCACAGTTTTTACTCATCATTCTGGTGTTAAAAATATAGGACGGGAACTCAGGGTGTGATTAGTAGTAAAACACTAAGGCTGTAATTCTCAACGTTTTTATAGTAATACCAAATAAAACTGTATACCATTTCAAGACTGTGTATTGTAACCCCCCTTTAAGTTGAAAAACACTACTCTAAACGATGTATTGCTCACTCAGGGGAGCAGTATCGGCCAGCAAAGAGAACGCTCATGGAGGAGTTATGTCGGATGAAGAAGAGGAAGGGGTGGTCTGCGATGAACGCGGGTGGACGCATGGGCATGCAGCGCATCATCATGACAGCAGCAGTGGCAGCAGCAGCCTCAGTTCCCTCCTCGTTGACCTCCACAAAAGCCTTGTGGACAACTTTTGACAGTACCAGGTCGTTGGCAGGAGACATGCCTGTCACAGAAGAGAACAAAAAAGATGACTTACTATAATATAATGTAGGTCTCACCCTACGACATGTATAGAGTAGATTGATTTGGGAGAACCTCTGTATTAACTTGTGGTCTCTTTTAAACTAACAGGAGACAGTTCAGGTTCCAGCTGCCTGTTCTTTAAATGATTATGAATATATCTAATATGATCAAGGCACATGTCCTACCAGAGAAGTCACTCAGTGCTATGTTGAAGGCATCCACCATGCCCATGCTGACCAGGACTTCCTTCATGTCATACGTCTCCTCCATCTTGAACCGAGGCAGCCCCACCTGGACCTCAACATTATCCATCATGTCTGGACGAGTCCACTCCATAAAGTTCTCATAGGTCAGCTGCTTCTCCAGCTGGAGGTGGACGCAGAATCAATGATTAGTTTGTGGGTTTCTTTATGTGTGTATGTGTGTAAGTGTGTGTCTTACCTTCTCCAGACCTGTTGTACTGTCCTCTATCTCATTGGGTAAAAAGATGAGCATGCTGAGCTCCTTCCCTTTGTAAGGCATCTCTAGGATCTGTTCAACAGAGGGTTTCAAACATTATAGCAAATATATACTGGTCTGACAACTGCTTTTTTGTGTATCAACAAGATAGTATGGGATTCCATGCAACAACAAAACAACTTGTTAGGTAGTTAGTTTCACAGTTATGGTAAATGAATCATAACCAAAATCTCAATTCTCCGTTGAATCATTCACATTTCATTGAAATTTCATTGAATCCTGTTTAACCTTATTAACAAAGGTTATAAGACTGTTTCAATTGCATCATTACCTGGCAGCTGGCTTCAGGAATGTAGGTCAAAGGGAACTTGGATTTCTGGTGCATAATCTTCACTGGCTTAGTGTCATTCTGTAAACAGTAAGCAGAAAATACATAAGCTTAAAGAGAAACTTAACACCAACCAAAATCTTGTACACATCACCTTGTTTCAGTAATGTAGAAATGTTCAGCAGGGTGTGGTCAGTACATAGTGACATCACTGTTGGGTGTGGTTTAGAAGTGCAACAATCTTGAAACTTTCAACCAGAGATAGCTGCAAAACACTGCTTTTCAGCCTCTTATTAAGTTACTCGTTGACACAGTCTACAGTACATTTAAAGCTGCATTAAGCTACAGTAAAAATTTTATTTCTTCCATTATATAAAAAGGATTGCCAGTGGCCAGGTTGGCTCAGTGGGTAGAGCAGGTGCACATATACTGAGAGGTTTATGCCTCGATGCAGAGGTCCAGGATTCGAATCTGACCTGTGACGATTTCCTGCATGTCTTTCCCCTCTTTCTCACCTAGCTGTCCTGTCAAATTAAAAGGTGGAAAAGCCCAAAAATATTCTTTAAAAAAATAAATAAAAGGATTGCTGGTCCTTGCATGAAAAGTTGATACAGTGCCAAGACTTGCAGTTGAGTTAGTTTTTTAGTGTTTCTGTCACCTACTGGTTAAAATCACTGTATGCGGCTTTAGCTTTTTGTCCACCAGTTCAAATCAATTTTTTTTTATCAGGAGGAAAGTTCAATGTCATCCCATGGGCCCACCACCTGTGGCTGGGGCCGGGTGCACTGCCAATTACACATTCAGGGACCTTGACGGACCAGACCCGGGTAGCAGAGGCTGGATCTTGGTACGTGGAACGTCACATTTCTGTTTCGGAAAGGATCCAGAACTTGTGCAGGAGATGAAGCGTGACCAGTTAGATCTGGTGGGGCTTACCTCTCAGTACAGTCTCGGTTCTGGAACCTTACTCCTCGATAGGGGTTGGACTCTTTTCTTTTCCGGAGTTGCCCAGGGTGTGAGGGTACTCACAGTCCCCGGCTAAGCACCGCGACGTTGGAGTTCACCCTGGTCTACTTGGTCTACCCCCCCAGAGTATACTTCTTGGAGACCCTTAATGGAGGGCTGTATGGGGCTCCAGTGGGGGACTCCAAAGTTCTGCTGGGAGACTTCAATGCGCACCTGGAGAGGCGTGGTAGATTGGGAGGATTGGCCTCCCTGATTTAACCGCTCGCGATCATTTGTTGTTGACTTCTGTGCTAGTCATGGATTGTCTATAACAAACACCATGTTTGAACATAAGGATGCTCATAAGTGTATCTGGTACCAGAACACCCTAGGTCGAAGGTTGATGATCAATTTTGTGAGCGTATCGTCTGATCAGAGGACGCACGTTTAGGACAATTGGGAGAAAACAGGGGCGGAGCTGTAAACTGATCACCATCTGGTGGTGAGTTGGGTCTGGGGTGGGGAAAGACTCTGGGCAGACCTGGTAACCCCAAACGGGTCGTGGGGGTGAACTGGGAATAGTGGGGGTGAACTGGGAATGTCTAAAGGAGGCCCCTGTCTGACAAATGTTCAACTCACACTTCAGGCAGAGCTTTTCTGGCATCCTTGTGGATGTTGGGGGCATTGAACCAGAGTGGGCAATGTTCAAAGCTTCCATTGCTGAAGCTGAAGCGGAGAGTTGTGGTCTCAGGGTCTTAGGTGCCTCAAGGGGTGGTAACCCTTAAACACTATGGTGGGCACCAGTGGTCAAGGTAGCCGTCTGACAAAAAAAAAAAAAAGAGAGTCCTTCCTGGGTATGTTATCACCTCAGGAGGGGGAAATGGGGAACCATCCAAGCTGTGAACAGCAAAGATAGGACACAGTTTACCTCAACTGAGGAGGCAAATGGGCGGTGAAAGGAGCACTCCTGATTCCAACTAAAATGTCCTCTATGGTAGAGGCAGAGCTGTAGGCTGATGTTAATTTCCCTGGTGGAAGACACTGAGGCAGTCCACAGTGGCAAAGCCCCAGAGATTGAGGATATCTGTCCAGAAATGCTAAAAGCTTTGGGTGTGGTGGGGCTGTCTTGGATGACAATCCCTTCAACATTGCATGGGGACAGTGCCTAAGAAGTGGCAGACCAGGGTGGTGGTTCCCCTATTCAAAAAGGTGGACCAGAGAGTGTGTGCCAATTACAGGAGTATCGCACTTCTCAGCCTGCCTGGTAAAGTCCACTTCAAGGTTCTGAAAGGAGGGTTTGGCCAATAGTCAAACCTCAGATTAAAGAGGAACAATGCGGATACCGTCCAGGTAATTGGACCATGCTCTTCATTCTTGCAAGGATCCTGGAGGGGGACTGGGAGTGTGCCCATCCATTCTACATATGTTTTGTGGATATAAGGAAGGTGTGTCCCCCGGGAGAAACTGTGGAAGGTGCTGTAGGACTATGGGGTGAGGGAGTCTCTTCTCAGAGCTAACAAATCCCCTATACGTCCAAACTGAGAGCTGTGTCCGGATTCTCGGTAGTAAGTCGGACTTGTTCCAGTCAAGGGTTGGCCTCCGCCAGGGTTCTCCTTTGTTACAAACCCTGCTTATGATATTCATGGACAAGTTATCAAGCTGGCATAGTGTTGGTGTGGAGGGGTTGCAGTTTGGTGGGCTGGGGATCTCATCGCTGCTTTTTGTAGATGTTATCATGATGGCATCATCGGTCTGTGAACTTCAGCGCTCACTGGATCAGTTTGCAGCTGAGTGTGAAGTGGGTGGAATAAGGATCAGCACCTCTAAATCTGAGGCCATGGTTCTCAGCAGGAAATCAATGGAGTGCCTATTTCTGGTAGGGAAGTCTTTACCCCAAGTGAAGGAGTTTAAGTACTTAGGTGTCTTGCTCGCAAGGATGGGACATGGAGCAGGAGATTGCCTGGAGAATCGGAGCAGCGAGGGCGGTATTGACAAAAGGAGACCCGAGGCCAGAATGCAAAGCTCTCGATCTACCGTTCCATTTTAATTCCTACCCTCACACATATGGTCTAAGAAAAGGTACCTTCCTACAACAAATCCTCCCAGCCCTGACTAATATGCAATAGAAAAATGTCAAGAAAAATTTGCTTTTATTAAGTAATCAAATATCACCCTCTTTGTCCCTGGTTTCCACCATTTCATATGGTCAGGTTGATGTCACATTTTTTTCATTTACACTTTTTCACTACTTTTAATGAAGTCAGGATTAGCGTCCTAGTGGCATAAATGGTTTATGCTACCATAATACAGATTTAAAAACTCATTTTACTGAGGTTTTGTGAATCAGTGTTAGTCTAATTATTTTTTCTTAGAGTAGTGTTACCTTGTTTAGTCTAAACTGAGCATCACGTGTGGCCCTCTCCTCAAACTGCGTGTTCCAGTTGCCTTTGAAGTAGATGGCATTAACCAGCACCAGCCTGGTCAGGCTGTCCACCACACCTTTGCCCAGCAGATCCTTAATTTTATCTGGTAAACATAATTGATACATACGTGAACTAATGGCACACAACTGAAAGCAAGTCTGAAGTTTTGATGAAATTGTAAGCTAATTAGCCACGTTTCCATGTGTGTAGCGTGTATGTTAGTGTGTATGATCCACCTTGAGTCTGCTTCTGCACCCAGCTGTTGATGTTGAGCCTGGCGGCCTCTGAGCCAGCTTTGAAGTCAACAGTCTCCAGCTTTGCATTGTAGTGCTTCCTGGTTTTTCCTAAGAAATCCTGGAAGCATCAACAACAGTTACTTAATTTAGTTAGTGAAATTTAAAGTCATTACAGCCAGGGAATTATTTCACAATGAGGAAGTGGACAGCAGCTGCTCTCCACTCCTTCATTCATCATTCCTTCTTACAGAGCTTAAATATTCCCATGAGTGCCTCTCACACCACACATACTCATGAAGATGCATACACACATACTGAAACACACACACACACCTCAACAAACTGGTAGGACTGCTCCCCGTACAGCCTGTTGGCAACACTGAGGGCATACGGAGCATCAGCCTTGTTGAGCTCACTCAGCAGTTGGGCAAAGCTAACATGGACATCATCCTGACAATCCTTTGGTTTTCAGGCACTGTGGACAAAGGAGACAACTGTTACAGAGATGCACTGAGCATTGACAGACCAGTCTATTATAAACAGTATATTAGACTGGGCATCTTCCCTGTTAAGTGATGAGACTATAGACTAAATAAGAAATGTTTTGGTTGTAGTTGTTGACTTTTGTGCTCCAATGCTATGCATTTGCATTACATTAACCATGCATGTTGAATGATGGTGGGTAACATGTGAGTACACAGTCACTCATGTAATATACTTCCAAACTAAACCCTATTTCTTTGGCTGTAAATCTCTCTCTCTTATAAATCAATTGGTCATAAAAAGAAACTCCAAAAAGGTTAAAAGGTATTTAAAATGTGGATATGCAAATGGTATGAGCAGTCTAGTACAACACCAATAGATTGGTCCATAATGATCTACCTAATAGGTAGTAGTAGTAGTAGTAAAATGCTTTACTGGTGTACTATTTAAATTTGAAGGTTTTCAGTAATCCATTCGCCAGTCCTCCAAATAACAGACATATTGTATATGAGAACACCTAAATCATTTGCAAGTCAATGTTAGTGTACAACATCCCAACACGGACTGAAAAATATTGCAAAAGGCATAATAAATACAATAAAAAACAGACGTGGAAAAGGAAGACTTTAACACCTTAAACACAGACTTTAAAGAACCCATGGAGATGCCTGCCCAAGCTTTGACGAGCCCTTCCAGAAACATATACATGAAGACACACGTCAGTCCTCCACCATGTTGTTTTTTTACATGGTTATCTTCAAAAAACTAATTTCCATATTTTTATTCTGCTGAATTCAGGATGGTATGTGTTGTCTGGTGTGCATCCAAATCAGCATTTCAGAAGACAGTCATAATGACGTTTGCTAACTTTGGTGTTAAGAACATAGATGAGTGTTATCAGAGTAATGCACTAGGATACGGCATATAAACAAAAGGAAACAGCTTAATTTATGTGTACTTTATTTTCCTAAAGTATTTTGTTGTCATAATTTCAAATTTGTAAGTGAGGGTGAAGTCTAATCACACTGTGGTTTCCAGCAGCTGCTTATAAGAGATAAGAAGCACACCAGGGAGAAACCATAAAAAAGGCAGGACTACATTAATGAAGATTAAGTAATACTATGGGGTTTTGAGCTGTTTGGACACACACACTAACCCTTCAGTAAACAAGCGCTGCACCCTTGCGTTGCCTTTTTTCTCAAATTCAGTTCAAGACAGCAGCAGATTGGACGATCAGCAAGCAAAGCAGAGTGAAAACAAGCGTGGGATTTTCTCTCAAACCACCAGCTCTTTGTCTCCAAGGTTCCCCCTCACCAGATGACACCATGACTGTTAAAATGCCCCTAAAAGACAGTAAAATGCCCCTCAGTTAGTTTATTATTCCTCTGCTGTTGACTCTGTTACCCCCTTCAGCAGATGCGCTGGCAGTCTGGACTGGACCTGCTGCTGCTGCTGCAGCCCCTGCATTTGCTTTGCTCCTGCATGCCGCGGCTTCTCTGCCTTAGTGAAGCAGAGGACCTAGGGGTGCAATTGTATATCACTGTTAAGTTAGAGACCATGTGTCTCTGGTTGTGTACAGGAAGTTATGATATCATCCTAACAATGATGTATTCCGCAGGCGTGGTCCGGTACATTGCCATTAGATTGGGAAGATGGATCAAACACTATGCAAAGTCAAACAGCGAAACCGAGAGAAGTGAGTTAAATCATTTTTTGTTCATTAAAACACTGTTTTGGGATGATAATAATAATAATAATAATAATAATAATAATACATTGTATTGGTAGAGCACTTTTCATTGACAAATCAATGCCAAAGTGCTACAGATTAAAAACAGGGTAAAAACAGAAGCAAAGCAAAGAAATAAAAGTTAAAATAAAAACAATAAACAGTTATACAGGCTAAAAAGAAATGTATGAGATGATGTAGTTATAGTACACATTTTACACTGTCCAAAGATTATCTTCCAAGTCAAACTATTCACCTATGAACGTAGACAATGTTCCAGCATGCATTTGCTGAAATATATTGACCTAAAGTGGATGTAGTATGAATGCAAAGTCGACCAAACTGACACTTAACATTGACAGCTCAATTGCAGGAAAAAAATTTTTTAACCAATATCTTCTTTTATATAATTAATAGTGTTAAATAAAACATGACAGAGGGTGTTGGGGGTACTTTAGTTCAAGCATTAGACAAAAAAGGTTGGGAACCACTGGTTTGGACTAATTCAAAGACATCTCACTTGTAATGCTGACGTCATATTTCCAAAAATATTTCTTATTGCTATTATTACGTTAATGGTTGGGGAGAAGATTAAAGACAAGTTCTCGCAAATTTGGTTAATATTATTAATGACCCACAGATTTTTAAATCTCATCAATGGACTCCAGTATTTGTAAAGCAAATGGTAGCCAGCTGGCTCATGAACAAGTTATAAGAAACCAGTTTACAGAATGGACTTTCTGGTCCTAAAGAGTACCCACACCCAACTATGTAGTCAGGGTGTATTCACCGCACCCTGAGTACACCTCTGAGTTAGGGGAGGAAGGAACTGGAGGTCAGCAAACACAAGATTGGGCCTTTTAAATTTACCTGAGCCAATCAGTGTGCCTTGAGAAAAGGTGCATGACTTGGCACAAAGCCAAAAGTAAAGAGAAGGTTTAAGCAAAATGTCTTAATTTTGTCAGCAAAACGGACGTTCATTAATGTCACAAAGTTACGCACCAAAGCTTTAACTGTCCTTTTGGACAAATGACCCTTTGGTGTCTCAGACCTCACCAAAATTGAATACTAAAATCTAAAATGTTCATTTTAAACAGCAGCCACATGTTACTGTGACCTCTGCTCTCTTTCATGCATGCACAATCACACACCCACTCTCTCTCTCACTCAAAAAAACTACATGTGTTTTGTGTGCAAAAATCTTAATTTGTAAAGTAACTAGTAACTGAATCTGGCAGATGAAGTGGAGTAAAAAGTACAATATTTCTCTCTGAAATGTAGTGGAGTAGAAGTAGAATGTGGATTGAAAAGAAAAGACTCAAGTAAAGAACTAGTACCTTAAATGTGTACTTAAATAAATGAACTTAGTTACATTCCACCACTGGCTGTAATACAGTATAACACCAACATTGTCCCTGAACTTGTCTAACAGCATGGTAATAACCCCACTGTCATTGCATCAGAAGACAGCAGGGAACAAAAAGGACAAAATACTGTAATATCTTTTATCATACTTGTAACCTGCACATTGCTGTTAATAACTTTAACAGTATTGACTGTCAACTTGCTCTTCAAACAATTCATTTCCCCACAATCCCCAGTTCCCCACCGTTTCCAGCAGTATGTTGTAATCACTTTCTTGTGTAATCTTTAACAATATTATCATTTCAATTGACTGGAGTTGTTCTCATAGAAACATGGTGGATTTAGAGTAAGGTCCTGCCCCTCCCACATTCTCACACTTCCACCAGTCCAGTTATCTGGGTGTGGCTTTGCTTTGGCAATCCTTTTATTGTTGTTTTACACCATGTTAACTCCCACATAAACTTTCTGACTACCTTTACTGATTTCTCACTGTATTTTAATTGCCAAGGCCCTTCTGTTGTTTCTTCTTGTGCACAGACTCCCACTGTGTGAGAGAAACTTAGGAATTCATTCTACAACTATCTACATTGCACATAGGAGTACAGTAAGAATGGAAGCTATAATTGTAATGATTATAATAGTCATTCATATTTATTGTCCAATGGGGAATAATTGAGTTTAATTATAGAGAACTGCAAATATTCTTCTGGCTGGCATCCATTCAGCGACTCAACTTTAGGGAACTACCCAGGCTGCCAGACAAGTGGCCTGCTGCACATAATGGGAACTGATAAGGCGTACAGATTACTCTACCTATATCTGTACTGCCCTTACACATCCATATAATGTTTTCTGTTCCTATAGTAACACAACACAGAGCCACCCCTCCATAAATTCTAGTCAAAGTCTGAACAGGAAAGATCTTTGTTGTTCTTGCTGATGCTGACAGAAAGAAACTGGTGATTCATACTAAGTATGGGCTTACACGCCTCAGTTCTTCACTCTGCCTTTCATTCATCATGTACTGTACAAAGAGAGGTGCTGGGTTATCTTTATGGTAATTTCAAAAGACACAGTTTTAGGGTGGGGGAAAAAATCAATACAGCATGGTATCGCAATATTTTCTGTGGCAATACTGTATTGATACACCAATGGCAAGTATTGAGCTTTTATTAAATAAATTGCACATGAGAATTTAACTTTTTGGTACTAGAACAGGGATCTTCAACAGGGGGTCTGGGACCCTAAGGGGGTCAATGTAGGGGGGCCTTCAAATGATTATTGTTGTCCTAAAATGAATCCAACATATTATTAGCAAATATAAATCCCCACTTATGATAGGCTTACCTATAGGTAGTCAATAGCCACCCACAGATACATATAAAATCATGCAAATTATTACAATTATTAAGCTATTTTAATAGCTTAGTATTCTATGTAAAAAAAAAAAAAAGGCCACCCTACACGTACTTGTAGTCCCAGTTTATTATGCAACTTCATGTTATACAATATATGTAGTAGGGGGTCCCTGCTCAGTCTCTCTTTCAGCTAATGGGTCCTTGGCTTAAAAAAACGTTGAAGACCCCTGTACTAAAATAATAAAATCAATTGCTTTTTGTGTCCACTAGTTAGTGCAGTTTGAGTTTTTGGAAATGTATCTTTTTAGATAAATGACAATGTTGAGTTTAAAAAAAAAGGAGTGCATTCTATAATGCCAAATCTGCATCATTTGTCCACTACACGAAAAGCATCAACACCGTCGATTAAAAGCCTCACAAAACCACTCCAAACTAGGTGCACAAACCTGCAGTGTAAATCTGTTACTTTTTACAAAGACAGTTGGTGTGTGTGTGTGTATTATACCTCTGACATCTGTGTGGCTGTGTTTCCTCTGGCCCCCAGCATCACCATAGCCAGTGCTGAAGAGATGCTGAAAGGGGAGTAGAAGATGTTTGCCGTCTTGTCGTCATCTCCAAACTTTTTGAGCAAAGCCAGAGAGAAGGTGGTGTTGGCCTTGGACAGAGGGGTTGGAGATGCCATTGTGTCTGACACACAGGAAAGAGGACAGAGCATTAATTATTACAAACTTAAAATAATGTTTTTATCTCTTCATCGGACTAGTATCTTACTCTCTCATTGGGCCAGATTGTAAATATATTTATAAAACATCACACATTCAATAAAGTATTAAACTTCCTAATTTTTCGATGCGATATGGTAGAAACAACATCTGAAATGGTTATTATCGCTCTTGTATAGCAAAAAAATAAAGTACTTAGGTTACATTAAGTAGCTCCACACATAGCATTATACTTTTTCACCTGTAACCATTGACTGTGTCGTTTAACCTGTCAGGTAAAAGTGATTTAGGAATCAATGTGCTTCTAGTCTGAATAAACGTAGCCTACTGCTGTTTCACCAACAGTGTACAAACTGAATGAGACTCATCCTCTACTTACATACGGAGACTTTTCTGAAGGTCCTCGGGCGATTAAGAGTATTTCCGATACAGGAAGACTTCAGTCTGCAACTTCAGTTTTTATTTACAAGCTTGTCTCCTGACACGCCCCGGCCATGGCCCCGACAACACATAGCCACAGCCCATAGATATGGATATAGGCCACAGCCATAGGCCGCCTGTAAAATCCGTTCTGCGCATGCGCATAATTCAGACCACGCGCAAAAACCAAAGAATTTCTAATAAGGGACGTAAATGGGCTTTGGCAGAAACTCAACGTGTTTTACGACACTGCCTGATCAGTTCTACGCTTGCGCGAACACCCTCAGTGTCTCTCTCAGGAAGAGCGTCAAGTCTAAAAGCCACCATGGGCTTAGCGGATAACGGTGGTACTGCACCCCATGGCCCAGAAAGACTTTTCACATAGACTTTGCATGGCGAAAGAAACGTTTATATTTCAGCGGATAATTTGTTTCTGGGTATATCAACTTACCAGCCCGAACACTGAAAGGGTCCTTGTTTAAAACTTCACGTTTTTAACATTTTTAACATTCACTAGAAGCGAATCCAGAATTATTAAATTTGGCATGATGAACGCGCATAGTGGACGCGAGCAGAGCCACGGGACTGCGCCCGCCCGCTGACATGACTGTTCTCCCGAGCTCATGTAGCTAGCTGTAATAATGGATATAGCTAATGGTTTTAATTCACCATGTGTTCTATTAATACGTCCATTGTATTATCTTATGAAGTTATGATACATCCGATGGATGTATGCATGCTGTAAAGCCTGTTAGCTACGTGGATATAACGTCATTAGCGTTTCCCAAACTGGTGGGCTATCGGCTAGCTAGCTAGTTGCTAACATCAGGGGTAGCTAGCATGACTGTATTAAGATCTATACATAGCTAGTTATACGCCTAGCTACATAACGTTACTACAGACATAGTGATTACATCGCCTTAGTTCTCTCTTATGATACATCCAAGGGCTGTATGCTGTAAAGCTTGTGACGTGGATGAGGGATGAAGCCATGGATGAGCTCTGTTCACGAAACTGCAGGCTAACTGCTAGCGCTTGTTATTAGCTAGCTAGTAGCACAACATAGTTATTAAATCTCCTTGGTTGTCTAGCTAAATACATCTACCGTTTATTTAGCTAAGCATGTAAACGATCGGGAACAACGAAAAGCACAATGTTTAACGTTAGTGAATATTTTAGACAATGAAAACGGCGAGTTCATGAGTTCGCCACTTGTACGAGACACGAGAGAGGAGCTCATGAACGCGCATGTTGCTAAGACAACACAAACAAATTGTTGCTAGTGCGCATGCCCATCGTGAGCCAACCAGCGTTATGGGTCAACAATGCGGAAGAGCCGAGCTCCATGTTTGCTTTATGCGCTTTTGAGCACTCTCATTGGAATGTACGGGGCTTCCCGCCGAACACTGTCTCCAGTTCTCTTAATGGCAGTGCAGACACGTCATTTGTCAGCGCAGCTCGCCAAGCAGCTCCACTCCGGCTCTCCCCTACCATCACGCTCCAGAGGTGGCTGGTTGTCGTCCTCCTCCACAGCCTCTTCCAGCTCATCCCCAACACCAACACAAATGTTGTGTAAAATTACACACACTGTCACCACCTGTGCACAAGGCAGAGCAAAGAAGACAAGACTTTGTTGACATATGAAAAAACATGAACACAGAAGATGTAGTGTGACTTTAGCAGTTGTTAAGCATTAACTGTTGTTTTGAGTAGGATATTATGATTTGATTAAGAAATTCACTACAGAAATATTGCAGTGATTTATTACCTTAGGGACAAACACTGGATGTACTTCAAGTGCTTCTAAAAAGATGCACCTGAAGCGGGTTTTCATCATTCCAAAGGCACACTCAATGATTGTGCGACCTCTGGAATGATGGTAATTAAACCTTTGCTCTGCCATGCCTCTCACTGGCCTCTTATATGGTGTGATAAGGGCCAGGAGTTCCTGTAGACATGGGTAGCCACCATCAGCTAGGAGGAAATACCCAGGTGGAGGGTAAGTCCCCCTAGTGTAGATGGGGCTGTTCTTCAGGATGCGTGCATCATGCACGCTTCCTGGGTAACCCACAAAGATGTCCATAAAGCGACCCTGATGGTCACAGACTGCCTGGAGCACCACGGACGGGAAGAGTTTCCTGTTGTTATAGTCGTGACCATCAGGGCCGCCAGGACATTTAATTCTGATGTGGCAGCCATCTACTCCCCCTGCTGCCTTGGCAAATGCTCGGTGATGAGCCAACCGGGCAAAACCATCCCCGACCACCTGGAGCTCCTCCTGTGTGCGGGGAAAGTGGACAAACTGAGGCAGCACAGCCACCACCTTATCCACCAGCCTGTGGACAACTCTGTGGACGGTGGGTAGAGGCATTCCAAAGACCCTGGAGACAACTCGGTAGGCTGAACCGGTTGCCAGCCAGAACAGGAACACGAGTGTCTCCAGGGTCGGGCCCATCCGTGCTGCCTGTCCGTGTTCAGGGCCACCATCATCTGCTGCATAGCCTCTCTGCCCAGCCTGAAGTCAGGGCCAAAGTCGACTCTTTTTCCTCAGGAGGCTGAGGTCCTTTAACATCGGTCGGACGATGCTGAGGATGTTCTATCAGTCTGTTGTGGCCAGTGCTATCTTCTTCGCTGTCACATGCTGGGGCAGTGGGATGAAGGTCGCAGACACCAACAGACTGAACAAACTGATCTGGAGGGCTGGTGATGTCGTGGGGGAGGAGCTGGACACACTGACGACCGTGACTGAGAGGAGGATGCTGTCCAGGCTTCAGTCCATCTTGGATAATGTCTCACACCCTCTCTACGACACACTGGCCCAGCAGAGGAGCACCTTCAGCAGAAGACTACTCTTACCCAGATGCACCACAGAGCGCCACAGGAAATCGTTCCTGCCTGTGGTCATTAAACTTTACAACGCCTCCCTCGGAGAGTCGAACACCCCCTCTCTGTAATCATCTCATCTCAAACATAGACAATCACTTCTCTTTTTTATTGCACTATAATCATCTCAACATAGACAATCATTTCTCTTTTTTATTGCACTATTTGCACATTAACACTGTACATTTCATATTTTATATATTATTACTGTATATTTGTTTTTAATATATATGTTAAAAGTCTGGATAATATATGTTGTTTGTATACCTGGAGTGGTAACAAAAATAATTTCCCCCTGGGATTATTAAAGTATTTCTGATTCTGATTCTGATTGCAGATGACTCCACCATCAAAGTTGCCCAAGATCGAACCATTAATCCTGCTTTGTTGTTCCAACGGTTCCTGATCATGTGATGAATGAATGATGAATGAGCTATGAAAGACATTTTCTGTAAAGCCAACAAGCCCCAACTAGCACAGGCAGTCACTGAGTTCTCAAGAAAACTTGGCGTGGCCATAGTGGGATTCGTAATTTTGCTTCCGGATAACTTCCTAGTTGTTGAAGATTATTTAAAAAACGAATCGCTTATTAACAAAACATGACAACAATATTACCAGAAATCTGTTTACTGCTTGCTAATCTGGTTTCTCCTGTTGTATCGAAGACTGATCCCCCGTCGATACATAATACCCCCTGCCTAAACCTGAACCAAACCTGATCCCTAATCACGGAGAGGGCGCTACGCATTTTTAACAGGATGGGGTTTGACCATAGTCCGTTAATATTAATGGACAGAGCAACGGGTTTGACAGGTTTTAAATTTTCGTTTCAAAATCTGAAATCAAATGAACGAAAAAGTACACCGGCCCAATTACAGTAACTACATGAAAACTTCACTGTTGTTGCATAAAATGTCGTTTGTGTTTAGCCTACATCATCAGTCTCTATCATCTAATGTGCAGTGATGGGAATAACGGCGTTATAAATAACGTTAGTTAGTGTTACTAACGGCATTACTTTTATCAGTAACGAGCAATCTAATTGATTACTCCTCCCATCTTAATAACGCCGTCACCGTTACTGCCAAAAAGCAGTAATAATTGAAGCTGTTGTTTTCATCAGACCAACTAGATCTCTGAGCCGAGAAGCAAAGACTTTTTTTTAACTGTTCTTCCTTGGTTAGTGGGCAGCGCACCAGACAAGCACATACATGATGGGGCGGCCTCTAGCTCACCCAGTAAGTGCATTTGCCCCATGTAGGCTGAGTCCTGCAGCGGCCCAGGTTTGAATGGTATGAATTATGCGCATGCGCAGAACGGATTTTACAGGCGGCCTATGGCTGTGGCCTATATCCATATCTATGGGCTGTGGCTATGTGTTGTCGGGGCCATGGCCGGGGCGTGTCAGGAGACAAGCTTGTAAATAAAAACTGAAGTTGCAGACTGAAGTCTTCCTGTACCGGAAATACTCTTAATCGCCCGAGGACCTTCAGAAAAGTCTCCGTATGTAAGTAGAGGATGAGTCTCATTCAGTTTGTTGGTGAAACAGCAGTAGGCTACGTTTATTCAGACTAGAAGCACATTGATTCCTAAATCACTTTTACCTGACAGGTTAAACGACACAGTCAATGGTTACAGGTGAAAAAGTATAATGCTATGTGTGGAGCTACTTAATGTAACCTAAGTACTTTATTTTTTTGCTATACAAGAGCGATAATAACCATTTCAGATGTTGTTTCTACCATATCGCATCGAAAAATTAGGAAGTTTAATACTTTATTGAATGTGTGATGTTTTATAAATATATTTACAATCTGGCCCAATGAGAGAGTAAGATACTAGTCCGATGAAGAGATAAAAACATTATTTTAAGTTTGTAATAATTAATGCTCTGTCCTCTTTCCTGTGTGTCAGACACAATGGCATCTCCAACCCCTCTGTCCAAGGCCAACACCACCTTCTCTCTGGCTTTGCTCAAAAAGTTTGGAGATGACGACAAGACGGCAAACATCTTCTACTCCCCTTTCAGCATCTCTTCAGCCCTGGCTATGGTGATGCTGGGGGCCAGAGGAAACACAGCCACACAGATGTCAGAGGTATAATACACACACACACACACACACACACACACACACACACACACACACACACACACACACACACTAACTCATAAATGTATGACTAAGTCATAAAAGTAACGGATTAAGGGCGTTTTCACACCGACAGCCTTTAGTTCGGTTGAATCGAACTAGAGTTCGTTTGCCCCGCTGGTGCGGTTCGTTTGGACAGGTGAGAACGCGGCATTCGAACTCTGGTGCGCACCAAAAGCGGAGCAAACAAGCGTACCGAGACCTGCTTGAAGAGGTGGTCTCGGTACGCTTTCAATCGAACTCTGGAGCGGTTCGTTTGTGGCGAGAACGTGATCCATACTTGAACCGCACCAACTATACATACTCCGCAAGTCTGAGCTAATGTCTCCTGTAGTCAGGTGTGTTTAGTAATCTGTGATGCAGCAGACTGTAGCAGCTTCAATGTTTCTCTCACAGTAATAGACTGCGGTCGAGTTTGCCATCCGTCACTCGTATCTCCGTGGTCAAACCAGCTGCCCTAAAATTGGAGACAGATGACGGCAGAGCAGAGCAAAGTCTCGGTGACCAGAGCAGACGTAGTAACGTCTCTTGCGTAATTTTAATGAAATGAGCTGGTTTGACCTCTAGACCAGAACACAGGACCTTAAACTTCTCATCTCCAATCCTATCTATAGAACTCCAGCCAGCCAGGTCGGGTGGCAAGCCAGCGACCCCGGCAGGCACCCGCCGGCTGTCACGTCAGACTGTGGAGCTTCTGAACTCCGACACAGTCGGACCAAATTTGCAATTAGCCCTCAATTTTCTTAAAACGGCCCATATTTGAGCTCTACATAGTTGATTTCTTGCATAAAATTCATCATAGTAATGAAATAGCAGACGAACAATGTATACAATTTCCAGTTGTAGTTCCAATTAGACAACCTGTAGGGGGACCGAAGCGGGAAAAGTTCTCTAGTGTTGCTTTAAAGGTGCTCTAAGATGATGTTGGGTGACGTTACTTCTTGTTGACGTTCGAAGTATTTTCAAACGAAACAAGACTAGCTCGTCCCTCCCTCCTCCTCATCCCGTCCCCTCTCCCTCCCTTCCGTGCTTCCACGCACTAACTCCCCAACCCCCACCCCCAAATCCTTCTTGTCGGTTATTGGCTGGAGCGCTGGACCACTGTTTGTGTATGTTTCGTGGTGCCGGTTGGCACAGTTTGTTTTTGTTGCCGTTTGTGGAGCCTGGGCTGTCTACAGAGACCGCGTTTTTTTACAGTGTGTTCAGGGGACAGGCAGCTAGTTTGATTGGGCGGGCCAGCTGTCAATATGGGTTATTACCCAGTGTGCTTTGCTGAATGGTCTCAATGTTTTATTGTTTTATTTCATGTGACTACTAGTTTACTAGAGGAGTAACTTAGTATTTGAGGTAATGCAGTAATGCAGGAAGTGTGCATTTAGTTTCCATGCTTATTGTGTTTCCACCACAATGTTAGTGATTAAATCTACTGAAATGGCCACCACACCATAACAGAGGAGTGTGATGTGTAAGATGAGAAAGCAGAGGTTAAGTCATGTATGTCATGATTCTAAAAAAACAGTGGCTATCTGTATATCTTTGCCAAGTGCAAATCCATACAAAAAGCATCAATAAATAGATGGTGAGGGTCTTGCCTTTTTTTCCCAATCATTGTGGAGGGTCATAGAAAAATGTATTGCTGGCGAAGGGAGATTCAGGTCTATTTTGACTAAAGATACCAAAACTCCTCCAGTAGCCCTTCAATTAAAAAACGAACAGTCCCATAGACAATAAATATTAATGACTATTATAATCATGACAATCACAGCGTTCACTCTTACCATGCTGCCATGCACAATGTAGATAGTTGTAGAATGAATTTCTAAATTATTAGGAAGTATAGGGTTTCATTTGGTAAAAACATTGTCAAGCTTAATTTATGTCTATCTAGAGATTATCAGTAATATAACTGTAATAGAATAATAAGTGATTTACACTTTTACACCTTGAGGAGAATAAACCATCTCACACAGTGGCAGTCCGTGCACCAGAAGAAACAGAAGGGCCTTGGCAATAACAAATACACTAAGAAAATCAGTGAAAACTAAATTCTAAAGAATTGCTAAAGCAAAGCCGCACCCAGATGACTGGACTGGTGGAATTGTGAGAATGTGGGAGGGGCAGGACCTCACTCAGTCTCCAGTCATTTGAAATGTTGTGTAATATTGTGAAAGATTACACAAGAAAAGTGAGCGTACTGCGTAGTCTAGTTACTCACCATCATTTAACATAATGTATTCAAATGCATAGCATGGAGCACTAAAGTCAACAACTTAAAGAAAAACATGGCTTATTTAGTCTATATTCTCATCACTTAACAGCCAAGATGCCCAATATAATATACTGTTTATAATAGACTGGTCTGTCAATGCTCAGTGCATCTCTGTAACAGTTGTCTCCTTTGTCCACAGTGCCTGAAAACCAAGGATTGTCAGGATGATGTCCATGTTAGCTTTGCCCAACTGCTGAGTGAGCTCAACAAGGCTGATGCTCCGTATGCCCTCAGTGTTGCCAACAGGCTGTACGGGGAGCAGTCCTACCAGTTTGTTGAGGTGTGTGTGTTTGTGTTTCAGTATGTGTGTATGTCTTCATGAGTATGTGTGGTGTCAGAGGCACTTATGGGAATATTTAAGCTCTGTAAGAAGGAATGATGAATGAAGGAGTGGAGAGCAGCTGCTGTCCACTTCCTCATTGTGAAATAATTCCCTGGCTGTAATGACTTTAAATTTCACTAACTAAATTAAGTAACTGTTGTTGATGCTGTCAAATGATAATTTTTAATTGCAATTAATCGCTGAATTTCTATGTTTTATCACATGATTAAAATTCTATTATTTTGCATTTCAGAACTGTTTTTAAGTACATATTAACAATGGAAAGCAATTCTTATCAGTGTATCTTGAATGAATCAAATGAATGCAAAGAAAGTGACTTTATTTAAGCTTGACGTGCTTCGGTGATATTTTAATTCGGCTTTACACAATGTGCATATGGCTTTCGACCCGTCCGGGAGTTTTGGAAAACAAAAAGCGCCATTCAGAATTTCGTTGCTGCTGTCTTTCTCCATCATGCCTGCAGCCTGCAGCAGCAGGATGTGTTGTTGCGAGAAAGTATGGCAAAGTGCGGCAAAGGGTCAAAATAGTAGCCTGTTAGGCACGACGCGAAGCTGAGTGAAGTGAAAATAAATTAATAAATGGCAGCATGCGATTAAAAAAAATGTACGCGTTATGCTCGGCCCTTAATCGCATCGCGATTAATGCGTTAATGCTGACAGCTCTAGTGGTGTCAGAGGCACTTAATATTTAAGCTCTGTAAGAAGGAATGATGAGTGATGGGAGTGGACAGCAGCAGCGTGATTGTGAAAATGCTCTTCTTGCTGTAGTGACTTTTAGTTCCACTAACTAAAGTTAAGCAAAGCGTTTGTTTTGTTTGGGTGATCAGAATCAGTAACTGTGTTGTTGATGGTTCCAGGATTTCTTAGGAAAAACCAAGAAGTACTACAACGCAGAGCTGGAGACCGTTGACTTCAAAGCCGACTCAGAGGCCGCCAGGCTCAACATCAACAGCTGGGTGCAGAAGCAGACTCAAGGTGGATCATACACACTAACATTAGGGGTGTGGATCGATATATCGATTCAATCATCAATGATCCAATATTATCAATACAAAGTGAAAATATTGATACGTATCTCATCTTTAAGTGATAAAATGTGTGATTTACACCACTAACTAATATGCACACAACACACATGGAAACATAGCAGCAACCATTTTTCAACACTTCAGACTTGCTTTCAGTTGTGTGATGTCTCAATTTTGTTTTCCAGATAAAATTAAGGATCTGCTGGGCCAAGGGTGTGGTGGACAGCCTGACCAGGCTGGTGCTGGTTAATGCCATGTACTTCAAAAGCAACTGGAACAGTCAGTTTCAGCAGCGTGACACACGGGATGCTCAGTTTAGACTCAACAAGGTAACACTGCTCAAAGGAAACATTTAATTGACTGTAAGTCAGTAAATATGGGTTTTTAAATCAGTAATATGGTAGCATAAACTATTTATGCCATAGACGCTAATTCTGACTTCTTCATTGAAAGTAGTGAAAAAAGGGTGAAGGAAAAAATTCAACATCAGGGCTAGGGTTGGGTACCGAACTCGGTAGGGGAGAAAGGGGAGGTAACCTTGCTCCTTATGAGCTCATAAGGAGTAAGAGTCCAGATCGGCCCATCTGAGCTTTCATTTTCTCAAAGACTGAACAGGATACCCAGGGCTCGGTTTACACCTATCACCATTTCTAGCCACTGGGGGACCATAGGCAGGCTGGGGGAACTCATATTAATGTTAAAAAACCTCATAAAGTGAAAATATCATGCCATGGGACCTTTAAAAAAAGTTATCAGTTTAAGTGTATTCTATATTTAGATTTTTTCACCACTTTACCTTGCCATGAGAGAGCCATGTTGAAGTTTATGCAGGGGAATCTGAAGGGGTTCCTTCAAAGCCACCAGACTCCTTTGACCAAAAAAGTCATTTTACCTACCAGAACATTAGGAGCTGCTCGTCTACCACTGCCTCAATCTCTTGGTTAGTTTTTGTTATTGAATGACTTTGGTGAATCCAAACTAATCCTTTAAAACACCAAAGTCATACAATAACATAAACAAAGTAACTGATCGAGGCAGCTGTAGACCAGCAACTCCCATCTTCTGCGAGGAAAAATGATTAGCAGTGCTAGCTGCTGCCAATTTTTCTCAGGTTAGCGCCGTGAGGAGGTAATCCCAGCCCAGACTGAATTTCGTTCTAAAAGTCAGTGTGTTGTTTTCAGAATGACACCAAGCCGGTGAAGATGATGAACCAGGAATCATTGTTCCCTTTCTCTGACAACCCTAAAGCCAACTGCAAGGTAATGATGCCATTGATTAATTCATTAAGTGTAACTGACCAGGCAACAATCAAACTAATCATTTATAACTTTTTGTTAAACAGGATTTAATGACATTTCCACTGAATGTGAATGATTCAAAGGAGAAAGGATGAGAGTTTGGTTATGATCCATTTTACCATACAGTAACTGTGAAACTAACTGCCTAAAAAGTTTTTGCATGTCATCCCATCTTGTTGATACACATAACACAGTTGTCACACCAGTATATATATTTGCTGTAATGTTTGAAACCCTCTGTTGAACAGATCCTAGAGATGCCTTACAAAGGGAAGGAGCTCAGCATGCTCATCTTTTTACCCAATGAGATAGAGGACAGTACAACAGGTCTGGAGAAGGTAAGACACACACACACACACACACACACACACACACACACACACAGAAACCCACAGACACAGACAAACTAATCATTGATTCTGCGTCCACCTCCAGCTGGAGAAGCAGCTGACCTATGAGAACTTTATGGAGTGGACTCGTCCAGACATGATGGATAATGTTGAGGTCCAGGTGGGGCTGCCTCGGTTCAAGATGGAGGAGACGTATGACATGGAGGAAGTCCTGGTCAGCATGGGCATGGTGGATGCCTTTAAAAGGCCAAACTTCTCTGGTAGGACACGTGCCTGGATCATATCAGATATATTCATAATCATTGAAAGAACAGGCAGATGGAACCTGAACTGTCTCCTGTTAGTTTAAAAGAGACCACAAGTTAATACCAGTCTTGTATAAAGTACTTGAAAGCAATACTTGAGTAAAAATACAAGTATCTTACCAGAAAAAGACTTGACTGGTAGAAGTTAAAGTCACCTTTAGAATATTACTTGAGTCTTAAAGTATCTGATATTCACTGTACTTAAGTATCAAAAATAATTTGACTGATATTAGATGTACTTAATTATTAGAAGTAAAAGTAAAAAAAAAACTTTGGTTAAAACTTTGGTTATGAACTTTATGGCCAAAGGGGTATAACGTTATCTTCATCACCACTGTCGTCGGGGTGGTTATTGTCTGTTACAGCAGGTGCTTCCATGACACTAAAAGTTATTATGCTTCCTTCTCTTCTACTTTAGTTTTGGTCTATGTTTTGCCGCTTGGCAACAAACAGGCATTAGGTCACAAACTGGAATGGAGTAGTGGAGTAAAAGTATACAATTTATTTAGGAAATGTAGTGGAGTAAAATTAAAAGTTTCCAGAAATATAAATGACAAAGTAAAGTACATATACTACTACAGATACTAAATCCTAGTACAGTAACAAAGTATTTGTACTTCGTTACATTACAACACTGGTTAATACAGGTTCTCCCTAATCAATTTGCTGGATTCATGTTGTGAGGTAAGACCTGACGTTATATTTATTTAAAATATTCCGTCTCCGTCTTTGTGTGACAGGCATGTCTCCTGCCAACAACCTGGTACTGTCAAAAGTCGTCCACAAGGCTTTTGTGGAGGTCAACGAGGAGGGAACTGAGGCTGCTGCTGCCACTGCTGCTGTCATGATGCTGGAGTCCTGCATGATAAGTCGTCCACCCGCCATGTTCATCGCAGACCACCCCTTCCTCTTCTTCATCCGACATAACTCCTCCATGAGCGTTCTCTTTGCTGGCCGATACTGCTCCCCTGAGTGAGCAATACATCGTTTAGAGTAGTGTTTCTCAACTGGAAGGGGGGGGTTACAATACATCTAGTATTGGAACAGTGTACCATTTTATTTGGTATAACAAATGTTAAGAATTACCACTCTAGAGTTTCCTAAAGCTAATCCCACCCTGAGTTCCCGTCACCAGAATGATGAGTAAAAACTGCGGTGTTGAATGTTCTTAACTGTGACTACTTGTTTGCATCACTTCTTATATGAGTGAGGGAATGATTCTGTGTTCATCCTTAACATTATGTTCTTGCACTGTTCTTTGTATCTTTTTCCCTTAATCTCAATTAAGGGGAAAAAAAATAAAATAAAAGTGTGTGCTTCACAAATATTATTGTCACATTAGTTTTTTTTAAAACACACATTTTTATTGAAAATTTTGTGTGACAAGATTAGGGTTGGGTATCATTTGGGTTTTTTCCGATACCGGTGCTAAAACGATACTTTTAAAACGGTACAACGGTGCCTGAACCGAAATATATATAATATATTTATAATGTATATAATATTAAACATGATGCGACGCTTCTGAAAAAAAAAGTCAGGCCCAGAAATGAGGCACAGAAATGTTCGTTCTTATTCGGTCTCGTTACTACCGTTTATGTCGGAACAGGCACCGCAAAAAAACACTTTAAATCCCCAAATCTAGGGGTGTTACACTATTCAAGCGTGACTGTCTAATAGTATTTTAATTAACATTTTAAGGGGATTAAATGCATCTGCAAGTGTCTTGTTTTTCCAGTGTAAAGAAATAATCCAGGCTGGCTGTTTTGTCAGTTACTCCATCCTACTCCAGCACAGTAGGTGGTGCTAATGCACTGCTATGTTCGTGCCTTGAGTAGAAAATAAGAAATTGGAAGTACACTTCTGGATAACTTCCTAGTTGTCATGTTTGAAGTTAATGGAAAAACGAATCGCCTTTTAACGAAACATGACGACAATAATACCAGAAATCTCTTAAAAGCAAGCTGAGATGAGAGAAACGGAAACTCTGGCTAACGTATTCCAGCTTAAAGACGAGAAAACTAGCTAATTTAGCTCCTAGTGAAGCCTGCTAATCAGGTTTCCCCCCGCTTGGTTGCTGATGGAGAAGCTAATAACCAAGCTCACAGAAAAACATGTCCTTTTCACGGCTTCATTCGCTTTACGACTGGCCTTGGTCGCTTATGGAGACTACCAGGATAGGACTATGGTGGTGAAGTACACTGACATTGACTACCATGTGTTCACAGATGCTGCAAGATTCATTACTGAGGTAATAGAAGTCCTATAATGTATGTGACAGGGGGAGGACAGTTAAAGTAACCTTAGCCAGATAAAGCTAATAGGTCTACTAATACATTGCTGACACCAATAGTTGAAAGGAAAATTCTAAAGTAAATTTTAGATACTACTGTTAGCAATATAATGCTAATATCATGCTACGCTACTTCTACTACAGTCTTTTAAAACGTCAAACATTCAAGCTAAACTTCAAAAATCAAAAGCTATATTGCAGAAGCAAATAATTACTTTTTATTCCACTAACGTTACATATGTTTTTTTTAATCAACTACTAACAAGTTACTCGTTGCCTTTCAGATTACGATTTTACATACAAAACATATGATAGTTTAATATAACATGTAGTATTGTTACATAAGGTGACCAGATTTCTGAGACAAAATCCGGGGACATTTTCAGCTCAGAAGCGTAAAAACCTCCAAAACAGGTAATGTTTTTAATCTTTGTAAAACTTAAAACGGGGACACTGCTCCAGGGGCGTCACTAGACCTAGAGCTGCACTGGGGCACAAGCCCCCCCTAGGGGGGCCCATGGGCATGCTCCCCTGTAAGGACATTTAGTCTATTTTAACGTTTAAATGCATCAATCTGGTGCACTTTGAAAAGAATTTCAGAGGTTAGACTTGATTATTCTTATCTATGGATGGAAATATTTGTGCGGTAGTCTGAACTATTTTGCACTTCAGAATTATAACCATGCACACACAAGTGGAATAGTTTTTTCTTCATATTTTTGCACCTTTGACATTGGTCCAGTATTAAACGAGACAGCTGCAGTCGGCAACTGCAATTTCGGGTCTGTCAGTCACAGTGAAAACCGGGGACATTTCCGGGGACAGCTCCAGCTGGGGACAGGTCACCGAAACCGGGGATGTCTGGTCACCCTATTGTTACAGATATAACTCCCCAACATTATGTGACGCAGTTAAATTTAACTCTACCTCCACCAGCTACACCATTAAAGTACTGCGTATTGCATATCAATGCCATTCTGCATCAAGAGTACTTGTACTAGCTAGCTAAGTACACTTTGTTGCTATACTTCTGTGCAGTACTACATCATTTAAATATGGGACACTTTTGCACAGGGGCAGTCCCCGTACAACAGATCAACCTACCGCTACACCCCTCTCCTAGCTTGGCTGCTCACCCCTAACATCTATCTCAGCATGGTGTTTGGCAAGATCCTCTTCATTGTGTGTGATGTGCTGTCAGGACTGCTCATCTATAGAATCCTTCGCCTGAGAGGTCTGGGCTCAGAGGTATGTTTTGTTCAATCTGTTCCTTGTTGACCATAAATGCTTTTATTAGCATGTTTTATTGATAATTGCTGACCATTGTTGCAAATATATCATTTTGTCCTGTAATACAACAGTATAGAGTCTTCTTGAAAATGCAGAGTGCACATTACTTGTTTGTTTTTCAGACTGCACGTCGTGTTTGTTCTCTGTGGCTCCTTAACCCCCTTCCAATGGGAGTATCCAGCCGTGGGAATGCTGAGTCAATCCTGGCAGCCCTTGTGCTGGTGACATTACTTTGTATTGAAGGTGTGCTGGTGACATTACTTTGTATTGAAGGTGTGCTGGTGACATTACTTTGTATTGTGTGTGTGTGGGTGTGTGGGTGGGTGGGTGGGTGGGTGTGGCTTCAAAAACACATTTTATCTCATAATTATATGGCAAAATTATGTAGATATCACTAATTGTGTAAGGTAATATATACACAGCTTCTGTGCCAATACGTTTTTACCGTTTTTCTTCTAGCCAGGCATCTGATATGGGCAGCCATATTCTATGGTCTGTCAGTTCATATGAAGATCTATCCTGTTACATATGCTCTGCCCATCGCTCTAACCCTGCGCACGTTTGAGACCAGATCCGAGGAGAACTATAAGAGGTGGAGGTGGAGGAGGTTCATTGGATTTATGGGAAGCTTTCTCAACCGAGAGCTGTTTCTCTTTGCAAGTGTGGCCGGAGGAGTTTTCTTTATGCTCACAGCCCTCTTCTATTATATGTGAGATGAACACAGAAATTGCACACAAACACACAGTAACAAGGTTTTCATTTTGACTGTGATGTTTTACTCTGCATAGGAAGTATTACATATTACAATAGGTGTTTAACCCTACCAAACTATTTTTTGCATGGAGTTAGATTTCTCCGAAATGCAGACATGTCCTGGTTCTGTTGTTCAAGTGTAAAAAGTCCAGAGAACTTAAAGGACAGTTCCGGCGCGAAACGAACCTAGGGGTTAATAACGGATGTGTACCCACTCTGTCGTTCTCTGGGACATGTTTTCATGCTAATTGATTGTGTTTGTAGCTTAAAAGAAGCTAGCATGGACCGCTGATTAGCTTACAACGCTAGTATTCAGGGCACAATCTTCAGACTGTACAAAACACTCTTGGGTGTTGCGACGCAACAGGTCCCACTCCGTGCAACACAGACACTCCTGTTCGGCCATAGCTTCACAATGTCCGCAGGTACACCACCAGTTTCCTGAAATATGAGGCATAGCTCTCTCTCTCTCGTAGCCCTTTCACAGAGCTCCCGCAGCTCTTCATTCAATAAACTGTCTGTACTTACAAAGTTCAGTTAACATGTAGGGACACTCGCTATGCTACCGTTGAAGTTTGGTGATATTTTGAGCCTTTTTAGTGGTACAAAATAGCAATTTATTTTTACTTTCCATGTGCCCCGAATACTGGCGTTGTAAGCTAACCAGCGGTCCGCGCTAGCTTCTTTCAAGCTACAAACACAATCAGTTAGCATGAAAACGTCCCAGAGAACGACAGAGTGGGTACACATCCGTTACTAGGTTCGTTTTGCGCCGGAATTGTCCTTTTAAAAATGATTCAGCTGGTAAGACATGATTTGTTAAAACTCGCCCTAAAGTATTCAGATGCTACAAAACATGGTGCTTAAAATATCTGATTTAAGTATTTCTAATATGACTTAATATTAGCCTCTCCACATCATCCCTTATCTGAAGAAATACACGTTCACATGAAATAAATAACACTTTAATAATCCTCTCCTGTATTACCAGGTATGGATGGGAGTTCCTTCATGAGACCTACTTGTACCATCTGACCAGAAGGGACATCAGACACAACTTCTCTCCATACTTCTATATGCTCTACCTCACCACAGGTATTCACTGCTCCAGCCATTTATAGCCTCCTAGTGTGACAACTTACTGCCGACAGAATACAGACCAGCATGAAGTTAAAGCTCATGGTCAGCTGCGATGAAATGCTTGTTTATTGAATCAGTTATAAAGTTGAAAGTATGTTTATTATGTATTTTCCTTGTTCCTCTGTGTTAATTGGGAGTGTAAATTTACAGGAGATGATGCAGCTTTCTTAGACTGGCCAAATGTTTTTGTCTTTTGTTGGTACAGACGGCAGGTGGAGCCAGTGGCTTGGCCTGGTAGCTTTCTTGCCACAGCTCATCCTGCTGTTGGTGGCATCATGGGCCTTTTACTCTGACCTGGCCTTCTGCTGTTTCCTGCACACCGCAATCTTTGTCTCTTTCAACAAAGTCTGCACTTCACAGGTACATAGTCTAAGTCGAGTTTAGATGATGCATTTCCAGTTTGATATCACAAGTTCATTAGGTGCTGACACACCAACCTGATTATCGGCCGTCGGACAGTCTGGCGAGGTCGGTGACTCGAGTCTGTTTGGTGTGTTCCGTGCCGTCGTCAGTCGGAGGAGCCGTCGGCGTTCATTTGGGCTGATTTGACATGTTGAATCGGCCAGTGGGCAGTCGGAGTCAACGACCAATCTGATTGGTGGAGTGCTAGCCCTTGACTAGCGAATCAGTGCACTTATGTTAAGACACTTACCGGAATTGACGAGCGGGATGAGCACGACGAACGCCTCTCAAAATCTCACGAAAATCTTTAAAACTGACCTTTGTCAATAAAAAAAAAAAAAAACAGACAGACTGTACAAACACGTTTCAGTGACTTATTTTCGTAAAATACGAGATCGTATTCCGAACGAGCCGCCATTTTGGTCGGCTTTGAAATTCGGGAGAAGCAAGACCCACGTGATGCGTTCATTATTTTCCATTATTTTTTTTGGCCGACAATACAGATTAGCGCCGCCTGCTGTTACGGAGACGTATTACGTCTCGCGCACGCGCAGAACGTACGCTCAAGTCGGCGTCGCTTCGGTGTGTTCCGAGACACTTTTTGGACCGACGGGAGCCGAATGATCAGTCCGACCGCCTTTTCTGCCGACGGTCGGCCGTCGGGTTGGTGTGTCAGAGCCTTTAGGGTTACCTCTTAGTGTTACTTGTGAAAAAGGAGCTAATTTGTGTATTAGAACTGGTTCCCACCCATCAGAAGTTAATTTGTTTTGTCCTCCAGCCACAGGCACTGTGAATATTAATGTAGTTACAATATGTGTATAATATTACATAGCCATAGCTCACACCCTTCTCAGAGCATTTAATAATGTTTGCCTGTTAACCTTTCATAGTACTTCCTGTGGTATTTGTGTCTACTCCCTCTGGTCATCCCACATCTGAGTCTGTCACTAAAACAGGGAGTGGGACTGCTGCTCCTCTGGTTTGTTGGACAGGTAAGTCAATTTATCGCATTATCGGACAAAATCCTCATATTATAACAAACTGTCATTAATTCTATTGGCATTAAAATAGTGCATCTTCAGTGGTAGATGCATTGATGCCTTCCAGTCAATGTCTTCCAGTCTCTTGTTCACCTGTATCGATTCTTATATTCACAATATTAAAGCCGAAGTAACTAAAATTCATGTTGGTATGAAGAAAACTATTATATTTCCTCTCCACTATCAGGGTATCTGGTTGGGCCCAGCCTACTTCCTGGAGTTTGAAGGCTACAACACCTTCCTGTTGATCTGGCTTGCTGGATTGCTCTTTTTGATCATCAACTCCTCCATCTTGATTCAGATCGTAGCCCATTACAAACCAACACAAACTTCACAGAGACTGAAGGTTGAATGACATTCCAGTATTTTTAACTTAAGATGATGGACTATGGATATATGTTAAAAAATAAAGTGTTTATTTTGTTAAGTCTCCCCAGTACTTAATTACCTAAATAATTTTAGCCCAGAACAGATTCATACAATGGCATTTCCTGTCATTCTTTAACAACCATGATGTTAAACAGCTCTCTACCAAAATATTTAACACACCATTCAGATGTTTTTGGTTGGCATTGTCATTTCTTGAGGATTGTAAGCACTTTCTCATTCCAAAGGGAAAAATAGGCTGATTGTGTATAGCTGGGCTTTTTCTTAGTTTGTTGGGAAAATACAGTGACGTGTTGCGCAAATTGCTGTGGCAGATCACACCATTATGTTGGTAAATCATTGTGAAGAGTTAGGGTTATACACTTATATCTTCATATATCCAAAGGATGTATGTGATAATAATATATCGCCTTATAAGTAACACATATGACATTGATATAGGGGCATATATTACATTTATATTACATATGGAATGAGATGTGATTTTTAAAGACTTCCTCGGCTGCAGTGTGCAGTTGTGACCAGTAGGTGGAAGCATTCTCCAGCAGAAGAAAAACGCTTGAGCGTCTATCCTTGTGTAACCCTCACAGATTAATCAGTCAACTGGAGCATGAATACAACCAAAAAATCACTGTATTATGTAGTCTCCCCCTAATCTCACTTGAAATTATTAGAGCATTCACTAGTCCTGTATGTTCAGATCACGTTTGCTGGCCCTGCCCAACGGGATTGATTGTGGGAGTGCATAACAGTAATATTAACATGTATTTGTGGAAACATGTGCGATACACAGTAGAGGGTTGAATTAGTGGCTTTCCTGAGACATTCTTGTAAAACACTTTGTCTATCTGTGTGTGTGTGTGTGAGAGAAAGAGAGCTTACTTGCTTTTGTGTTGTGTATGTGTATGTGTGTGCATGTGTGTATGATTCACGGTCAGCTGTGGCCTGCATGTCTAGTTCATGATTCACCAGGTTGCACTCAGTAACCTTTCAACTGGCTAGTTGCCCCTGGGCACACTCATAAACCATTTCATTTTAAAACTGCATCCCACTGAATACCATCACATTCAGCTGTATATTTTGAAATCCCTAGGACTGAAAATATGAATGTTGTTCTTCTTCAACACATTTTTTTTTAATGATTTAATTCAGGCAATCCCAACCAAACTCAAACTCATTTGACAAAATCAAAATAACAATTATTCTAATATTTACTGTGATATCCACATTTTTAATCAATATAATAATATTGAATATGCATATTGAAGTCAGCTAAATATATAGTGATTGAGAGTGCTCACTTATTCTTTCATGTTTTGTTAAAAAAACATATTCATTACTGAATCACATTAGTTGTTTGTAATAATCAGCCTAAGTATGCAGTGCACAGATCATATTAAGCAGAGATAACTGAAGGATGTTAAGTTTCTGTATGGGAGGGGCGGGGTCATTTGGACTGTTCTGCTGAAGCGTTGCAAAGGCTCATGGGAAAAAACATACGTCCTGAACGGTTTCTGTCCTAGTTAAAGTGTGTTATAATACTTTTCTGTAATTGTTTTGGGTGTGCATTAACGTTATCTGGGTTTTAGTTTTCTATGGTTGATTTAGTGTTCATGTTCATCAACATTTGTTGTTGCACCATGACCGAGACCCCGGGGGGGGGGGACTGATGGGGTCTGGGCCGTGAGGTAGAGCATGATTAACCACAGTCATGCAGAGCACGTTGGAAATTACAGCCTTTGAATTGTCATTCTTTCTGTTTTAATGGAACTAAAGTATAGAATAAAACTATTCTGTAACAAAGATAAAAACATATTTATGAAGATTATATATTTCTGTAGTTTTGATAAGAAGAGCATGATGTTTCATATTTATTATATTTGAACAAAAGTAAACTAAGTTTACTAATGATTTTTGGTAATGACTACTAATGTAAACTTGATTTGTCTACTTCATCAACTTACCACTCTGTTAATACAGCTTGACCTGTTAAGTTTCACCTCGTGTAAAAACTGTTTAAGGCAACGGTTTCCACGCAAATTTCTAGTTTCTAATTTGGGATAACAGTGTAAAGTATAAATAGTTGAAATTGTTAGCTAAAAGTAACGGATAAACAGTTAAAAGTAATGGATAAACAGTTAAAACAGTTAGCTGAAAGTAATGAGTACAGTAACGGATAAACAGTTAAAATACTAAGCCAAAAGGGCAAAACTATTGAAATAGCCAAAAGTATGATAAATAGTTGCAATGGTTAGCCAAACGTGTTGGGAAAATGGTTAAAAACAAAACAACAAATAAACGTAGTACATGAGAAATAACTGAAATAGCTTATTCATAAAGTTATGAATTTTCAGAACTTTGCTGTGGTTGTAGTACAACAAATTGACAAATCTGACTCAATAGTAAATAACACCCAGTTTCAAATCAATTGAATATATTTGGAACATGCTGGTGGTTTGGAGGGGTTTGAGTTCATCTGTCACAGCTGTGGGAAAAGACAAAAAAGATGGGAAACTACTGCTTTAAAGGCATTGACAGAGCTAAAGAAAGTAAGCAATAAAGCATAAAGGTGCTGTCTATTGTTCGTTAGCTAATTGTAATCAGGAAGCAAGATGTGGCAAGGTTGTGGGGGATATGGGCGTGGGATTGCGTGACTGTCTTCCATATGCTTTGTAGGGTGTGTGTATATGTGCATGATAATGTGCATGCATAAGTGTATGAACATGCGTGTCTGTGATATACCCTCAAGGATTCTCCTCATTGTCACCGGGGGATATGGGGAGGGGAGATGCGGACATTGTTGTGTGTGTGTGTGTGTGTGTGTGTGTGTGTGTGTGTGTGTGTGTGTGTGTGTGTATGTGTGTGTGTGTGTGTGTGTGTGTGTGTGTGTGTGTGTGTGTGTGTGTGTGTGTGAGAGTGAGAGAGAGAGAAGAGTGGGTGTAACCAATTAGGGAAAATGGTGTGCAGAGCAGCAAAGAGTTGGGTATGAACGGTCACGCAACCTTGCATGGTATAGGATTATAAGTCTTGGTCTGCACACAAACGCACCCACACGCTCTCTCTCTCCCCCCACCTCACAGATACAGCTGTCAACAAGCATCAAACACTTGCTTACACTACAGTTGCCCTAAGCCATCACTCCTCTCTCTTGATTGGATGTGCGCTTTTCATTGTTTTCACCCCTTTCCCAAGCTAACTTCTCTTTTCTCACCTCTAGGTTTTGTCTCTCCACTTCTCTTCCTCTCTGTTTCGTTCTTTGTCATTCTCACCCCGTCATATGGCGTGATGGTGTGCGTGCATGCTGACAAATATTAAACATTTGAAGTCAGCCTCATCCGTGGATGATTCCATACTTTGCGCTTTCGCAAGTACAACAAAAGATCGGATCTCTACTTTCATTCACAATTTTGGGTGTTTTGTTCAATTTTTTAACATTTGAAAACAAAAACAAAAAAAGTAAGAACTGTTGATTTTCTGTTTTGACCCAGGAGGACGATGCATGGTCGAATGGAAGACAACACAAGTGTTATGTACTTCCGTTTACTTTGTTGAGAATTGCTCTCTAAACCCTATCTCTTGTAAAGTAAGTAAGTAAAGTTTATTTCTAGAGCACATTTAAACACAGTTTAAGCTGACCAAAATGCTGTACAAAAAAGCACTAAGGTGCTGTATTAACCCTTGTTTTGTCTTTCGGTCCCGGTGACCCGATTGACAACACAAGGGTTATTAAGTACCTGTTCAAGTGAAGGCCCAACAACTGAATGCAGAGTTACACTCAGGACAACTGGAGGAGGAAGGAGGATCTTAATTGGATAGTGCAGGTTTAAACCAAGAGGAAGAGAACAGTTCTTCTCTACTGTACTGTGCGGGGCCGAATGGGTGTACAGTACATCAATACTGATATATCACCATTGAATAACTTTTTGCATACTGAATCATCAAAATACTGTTCACCAGAGGAATTAACAAGGGAAGTGTACAGTTATGGGAAGTGTTTAAAATGGAGAAATGCTAGTTTTGAGGATACCAATTATATTTTACCAATGATATATTGACACAACACACTGACCCATACATTAGACCAACATGGACATCGTGCACATGAGTAACTTCGTTACTCAACGTGTTTTTTTGTTTTTTTTTATGCACGATAGTGTGAACCATATTATTGTAAATCTAGTCTATTTTAGCCACAGAATTCCCATTCGATTAGTTTTTTAAATGACAGCACTTTTAAAGTTTAAAACATATTATATTTACACGACGTTACCATTTTCAGGTATCTTTTCAGGTTTTGTTTGCTCTATTGCTTCCATATACATTAAGTTCAATAGGATAATAAACTGAATCAAAAAGCTTAATTCTTAAAAATAAAAAAAATAAATAAATAAAAAAGTTCAAGACCAAATAAATGTCATACCATGTGCTATGTTTTTTATGTACTATATATGAATGTTGGTCCTGGAACTTATCTTATGATATGTTTTCTATAATATTGTTAAAGATGAAGGTGAAGATCAGAACAGGATTAGTAGTCTGTTCGCAAACAAACATAGTGGATGTGGCTATACTCGCTACACAAACATGCAAATACACACACACACTTACACACATGCACATACAAGCTCGCAATCATCCCAATAAGTAAAATCTCCGCACTAACTGATCCTTGTGTAACCTGTAATTCCCTATAAGCTATAGTCTTACTGTGGTGAAACAAAACCGAGCTTCTGGGAGGGATTAGACAGAGGAACGACGATGGCTGTGGAATCAGTGGGAGAAGCTTGTTAATTAACACTTTACTTGAAGGTATCTACATAAGAATGACATGACACTGTCATGAACACACGACACTGTCATGACACATGAACCCTAACCCTAACCATAACTTGTCATGACAAAAACCGAATGACACCTACTAAAAGAAGCGTTATGTCATAAACGTTTATGACTTGTTTATAATGTTTATGACACGTTCATGACAGTGTCATGTCACTCTTATGTCGATACCCTCAAGTAAAGTGTAACCGTCTTTCAAATCAGAGCAAACCAGTGAGTGACCCACTGCAGTTAATGGTCATATAGGATCAAGTGTTTAAGCAAAAAAAGAGGTTAGAGGTCAAGCTCAGCAGGATACATGGCTGTACTGACGTCATCCTTATCACTTAGCATCATGCCTATAACACATGCCATGCATTTCATTGTTTTTCTGTGGCTCTACCTAGCCAAGTGCCCACTCAATTTAATGCCAAGAGCGATTATTCAATCATTTAGTTTTTTAGTGTTACAGTTGTAATAAAGCAAAACAAGAAAAAAGAAACGATTCTTTCCCACTGAGTCCCAGGGTGTCATCTAACCTGCGTTTTTGAATATGGCCACTATGCAAAATAGTGCTGCACAAGAGGACACTACTCCTGCCGTAGCTACTCCTGTGGTGTGAGTTCAGTTATTTTTCTTATTTAAATGAATAGTTTCCATGTTCCAGTGTTGTAATTGTTAGAATCCCAGCATTTGCTCTATTCCTAAACCTATTTTTTGTGTTCTATTATCTGCAACCACATGGTTTGGAAGTTTCTTTTGACCTAATTTATAATATAAGAAAAATTAGATGGCTTGCTGATGGCCAGCCAGACTTTAGAAATGGATAATATTTGTATTTCACACTGAAGCCGTAAGAACTAATCTATTCACTAAGGGCTTTACACAGCCACCAAAGGCCAAAGGGCATTAGTAAATGCCCTCTGCATAGACCTCATATTCATTACTGTGTAACAAAATGACTCTTTTGGACCCTGAATTTGGGCTCCGAGCCACTATAATCTACAGTAATGGTGGGTTATCATTTAATAATCTTGCATTGCCAGACCTTCCTCCACAGCGCTGCGCAGGAGGGTCTGGTTTATTGGCATTTCTTTAAACAAATCACAATCGTCATGGGCGGCACTAAGCAGCGGGCAGAGCCACGGAGCCTCTGCAAAATAACCTCGGGAAGGAACTTGTTTTGGTGGAACGTGTACGTTCAAAAGTTGTTTTAGTCGTGCAACAGAAAACTCAGATTGGACAGATAGTCTAGCTAGCTGTCTGGATTTACCCTGCAGAGATCTGAGGAGCAGTTAACCATAGTCCTCAGAAATCCACCGGAGTTTAAAATGCCAACACAAAGAAAGCGGACGGTACCGGAATCCTGGAAGTGGAACGTCGTGGATATAGATATATCACTTAATGGCCGTTCTCTCTGTCACAATGCAACTTTTATACGACTGATATCTGGACATGGTGATAGAAAAATGCTGCGTACTGTAATCCAAACTGTGCTACTCTGTTCAGAGGGATAAAGAAAATAGTGAATGTTCAGGGACTATTTTAAACCCATCGGGTGAATTCAATGAACTACCTAATAAGATAGAAGTCCGCCTCTCCTGGGAATCCTGAGGACCAGGACTTTACGACAGCTTTTAGGTTACATCTCTCTCTCTCTCTCTCTCTCTCTCTCGCTCTCTCTCTTCTTGTTGTTCCCTGCTTCTATTCTTGCCTATACCTCTCTGTGGAGACCAACATTCCCCTGGCTCTAGCCCATCTCCTAGACAGTGGTGAGAGACTGGTGTTGAGTTTCCCAGATCGTGTGAAGGAGCTGTCATGCCAACTTTACAGCACATTAATCATACAGGCAATGTGGCTAGAGATACTCTGTATCCTGTTCTGCTGAGTATTTATTATTAATAGAGACACAAATCCAAAGGATGAGACCATATTTGGTACTGTACACGTAAAACATTCAAAAGCTACTAAGGAGACAACGATGTTAACCGAACAATACATTTGTTTATTTTTCATTCTTGAAAGCATTTATGAGAGCAGGAAACCATTAGATTAGTAGAGTGACCTTGTTGTACATTAGTTTACATTATTTGATTGAGCTCCATGATATTGACATGGCATTGTTAAAGAAAAAAAAACTATCTATAGTGAATCTAATGTATTTCTATACAATGTATACGTTTTTTAAACATTGTACCAAGCTTTTGCAAAGGACTTTCTTTCACAAAGCCACGTTGCTGTATGCTTTCACTCGTCTATTGCAAATCTTACATGATGGATACAAAGGCTTGTCATTAACAGTACAGCTGTGTCATATTCATATTCAACGTAGTCTGGCCTGCTTGGTTCTTTCTCTGAATGATTGTAAAGATTTACAAAGATTATGTTTACGACATTTCCTCTCAAATTACATTTCATCTGTCCAGCTAATTTAAATAGCTCACGTTACTGTTTTGTGTGAACAGTTAACTTCATTTAATATTGTATGTGGTGTTTTCTTTTGCGGGGTGAAAATGTTCCACCGAAACAAGTTCCTTCCCGAGACTATTTTGGAGAGCCACCATCGCTGCGTGCGGAGCTTAACGTTGCCCAAGACGATTGTGATTGGTTTAAAGAAATGCAGACAACCCAGACCTTTTTTTCACAGCGCTGTGGAGACAGGTCTGACAATGCAAGACAATATTCAAACGTAACTAATTGTCTGTAATCTGATTACTGTAGATTAGGGCTGGGCGATATGGAGAAAATCAAATATCACGATATTTTTGACCAAATACCTCGATATCGATACCGCAACGATATTGTAGTGTTGACTATCGTGGCTTTCACAAAATATTTACACAATGAGATTTTTGATAAATAATCATCAGTAATGTGGATATAATGACTAAGTGGGTAAAGGCAAATAATAGAACAGTTACAACAGTCTGGTAAGTTCAGAAAATGACATCACTTTACGGTAATGCAGCCTTTAAAACCAGGAAAAGACCACACTTAAGCCATATTACAATATCCAAAATCTAAGACGATATCTAGTCTCATATCACGATATCGATATAATATCGATATATTGCCCAGCTCTACTGTAGATGTGTTTTTTGTTTTAGTCCAGAATGCCATTAAATGTAATCATGTTGATATGTTACTCGCCCACCAAGCTGGCAGTAATTTGTTGCCTTGTTTATTATTCGCCTAATGGCAAAAGAACAACACTTCACCCAGAGTTTCCATTTAAAGAAAAGTCTTTTAATACATAAGTCCCATTTGCAAAAAAACACGTAGAAACATTGGAAGACACTGCATATGTACACTGTGTTCGCTACCTTGCAGCTACCTCCTCCATGAGACAAGTATGACAGTCTTTTTAACAATTATCAAAAAGATAGCAAGAAAATAAGCCATATTTATTTACCTTAATGAAACAGAAAAGAAGTAAAAAATGTAGTTTTTAAATTATACACTTTTGCCTCTTACAATAAATACGAATGATCAAACATTTATTGAAATGAACACACACTAAGAGAAAAAGACAAAGTCACAACAGTGACACCATGTACAGTTGTGCGTGTTGACTCAAAAAACCTGTCTGGGTAGGCTGAACTTCAACTGAACTACTCCCAGTAGTGCAATTTAGAAACTACAACAGTAGCTCCACAGAACTGAGACTCTAACATTGAATCCAATGTGGTGCTTTTAATGCATTTGTGCAAACATATTGATTGTGAAGACAATGTCTGATGTTTTCGGACTCAAAAGACAACACGAAAAGTGTATATTCATTTCAAAGGAAATGTGTCATATCTGCAGTGAGATAGGCTGTATCGAGTTGAAATGCCGATCTTGCCTAAACACTAATCTAAACTGTACAACATTAGCTTTGATATAAAATTACATAAATCTATCAATTATTTGTATGTTCAACAGGACTTGCATTACTTAAAATGATAAAATGATTGTGCGCATTGCTAGAACATCAAACCTGTCAACAATATTTTCCTTCAATTCAAACAAACACTTCTACCTTGTCCAACAAACCTTCAACTGATAAATAACATCGTCATTTAACTGACGCAGACCATCTTTTTTAGGTCCAAGTTCATCTCAGGTTCTGCAATTTAAAGGGCAATTCTAGTGTGATCTTTTATTTCTGCCACAAGGAGGTGAGAGCCAAGGAGCACATGCTTGAACCACAGGTGGTGGTTAAGGGTTAGTTTCCCTACTTCCTGTGGCCCCCTGTTCTAGTTTAATAAACAGATGTAGTGAATATACTTATACTTTGGCCAATAGTTTTACATGTTTTGGTCCATTAACTACACATTTTTTCAAAAGGATTCTGCATTTGCAAGGAGAAACCTTTTTGTTTAGTTTTTAAACTGTCTTTCTTGGTGTATTTAAGGATGCTCTGACAAAAGCATTGCATTGTACGCTATGCTCGCAATTCAGGACACACATTTAGGGTAAACAAAGATGTTGTGGAAAAGATAATGTGAATTTGGTTGTGTCACACATTAAAAAACTAATTTTTTGCAGCTGCCAATAGATATCAGAGTTGTTGAATGCCATAATAATGAGTGTTTTCAAAACAGACCCTGGTTGCAAACGTATTATCTGGCAACAATTATGTAACTTTGACCAAACTTTTTTTTTTACTTCACTTGATTCAGTTTCAAGTCTCATTAAAGTTGATTTAGTCTAAATGAAGTCTAAATTGCATAGAAACCAGTAGATCCCATTCATACATCACTGGGGGCAAGTAAAGAAAAAGGTAGGTGATTCATAGTTAAAGCACTTAAACATGCAAAACCACCATCAAGGCAGATTATCCTTTAAGTTGTTTTCACGGACTCCTTATTAGTCATCTCCCTTGATAAGCCCAGCAGTAGGTGTAAGTCATCTCATGTGTACAATGTTTGTACGTCTCTTTTTACAGCAAAATCTTTGTTCCTCCCACAAAGGACAGGTGTACACAACACGTAAAAAACAAAATAAAATTGTGTTTCTAGACGTAATTCGTCTCATTGTCACTAAATCCAAAAGTGCTAGGAACCAACTACAAAATGTATTCCTTAAAAACAAAATCATCTATCTATAAATTGGATTCAAAGTATTATATTTGATTGTCACAATGCTAACACTGGAACCTGAGCCTTGTTTGTGACCCCTTCATCAAATAGAAGAAGTCATGTTAAATGTTAAAATGTTAAATCCTGGGAATCCTTTTGTAATGCTGGTGCATGTCGCGCAATACAAAGTACTTTAATGCACACTGATATTGTGTGTGTGTGTGTGTGTGTGTGTGTGTGTGTGTGTGTGTGTGTGTGTGTGTGTGTGCATGTGTGTGTGTGTGTGTGTGTGAAATTATCTTCTGTGTTTGCACTAATCGCTTTTATGGCAAATAAATGTAGGGACTGGACTTGTGGTGCCCTGTGCTCATAACACATGGCATAACATTCCGTGGACCAACCATCATGGACTGGCTCATGTCATGAGCGCTCTCAGACCACGGGGGGGAGTCCATGGGCTCCCGCTTGATCGAATGGACCAGGCTGTGCCCTTTGAACTCATAAGTGTCGTGCTTGTTGTAGTCCGGGTGCATGTAGGCCTTGTGAGGGTCTTGTGAATAGTCCATGAGGTTGACTGATTGGTTGCTGCATAGAGAGTCTGAGTGAGAGAGTCTCTGAGGACTAAACTGGCTGTTGTCATTGTCATTGCCCAAGTCTTTGTCGCATTTTAAGAGACGGCCGGTTGTGTTCCCGCTGTTGTTGACTGCATAGTTCTGATAGTTACCGTTGTTGTACGGCGGGCTGATTCCTGCTTTCCCTCGCTGACAGGGCGAGTACTGCGGGTCATAATAATCTGCCTCTGATTTGAGATGGAGGCCTGAGCTCTGGTCGTATACCCCGTTACCATAGCGACGGTCGATGGCCTCTGGGTCGCGGCAAGCCCAGGGTCGTCCGTAGACATCGCAGCCGTTCTCAGAGTCCGAGTCTTGCTCTACCTTGATGGGTGGCATCTCAGGCATCAAATGGCCATCATAGCATTCCCCGTAGCCGTTCTCGTTCTTCACCAGGTCCACACAGTAGGCATCTGGGTCTGTGGGAATCTGGACGTTCCCATAGAGCTTAGAGACAAACACCTCGTTACCTCTGCCACTGTGGCAGTTGGGGGAAAGGCGGTATGGCTTCCCATACTGGCCGGCCTTGTTCATGCGGTTGGAGGGGATGTAGCCGACACCTTGGCCCGCTCTCAGGGGACCTGAGTTTGGCCGCAGAGGCCAGCCGCCACCCAGGCCTGGGCTGACACCTTTATGGGGAGCCATAGTGGACTTGCAGTAGTTGAGGGGCTCCTCCTGGTTGTAGAAACCCTCAGGGCGGTACTTGAGGTTGTATTTGGAGAGTGGGGTCCAGGGAGTGTGGTGACCCCGCTGGGTAGCCCCAGGAGTGGGACAGGAGAGGAGGAGAGGGTCGGCTATGTCACCCATTCCTCCACTGAAGGAATGCCTCCGGAGGTGTTCCCCTCGCTCACTGTCAAAAAGAGGGATCAGGAAAGGGAGATCATTAGTCATGAAACAAGAAGACAAACCAATCAGTGTAGATTACACAACGTTTCTGTAGACCTTGAGGACATTCAAGAAGAGATGATCTCTTAAACATATCATTGGTCTGCCCAGATATCCACATGGGAATGTCCACAAATGAAATGTTTTTTCTACTGATTGATGAATGACTCAAAACCCAAATATCTAGGATTGGTTCACTTAAGTTCATGAGACAATCATTCCAAAAGTGACTCATCTTTTCCGGAGTTCATCTCATCTGAAAATTGAGAACAGAGTCAACATCCATAACCCAAAAATCAATGATGGCCCGCACTCCAAGTTTATAGGCAGAACATTGCAGTATACTGTATCTTTATTTGCTTTAGACTTAAAAACACATTATATTTCTAATGTTGATTAATATGAAAGTGAAGATTTGTATTAAGGCTAACACCAGAAAGGGCTCACGATTATTACACATGAAACTAGAGTGTACTGTAAGAAGGCAGTGTTCTCATGCTGAAGACTCAACCCAATAAGCATCATGGCCTCCAAGTCCAACCAGCCTGTCCACTTATAAGTAATTGGTATTTTTCTAAAGAAACTTGAATGATGCTGAGAAGGAATGGACAGCAGATGAGGTGGTAGGGCTCTGCTCCCTGACTATAGCTCAACTCCTGGCCTCTAAGCCTTCCAAAGTTGTTAATGATGCATGAAGCAGAGAGGGCCTTATCCAAGCTGAGACATGTATTTGCTCCTAATTGGCCACAGGTAAGGCGTCCAGCACTCATTTGGTTTAGTGTGAGAGCCTGCTGGGTGGGAAATGGCTTATGTTTGTGTTGGTAACTGGGCCCCAGGGTAAATGCTTGGGTGTTCATAAAGCTGTTGCTGGGCAATAAATTGGTATCTCTCAAAAATGAATAAATAATACATGAGAAAGAATGCCCATTTTCATCACTCTAACACTGTTCTGAATATGTATATATCTTAGTTAAGGCAGTTACTAAGTATGTTTTTACATGTAAACTGTACTTATTTACTAAAGTAAACATGGCGGCCCTTATGAATTATGAGGGCATCTTTTTGCTGACAGCTTTGGCCTTTTAAGGTCTACAATTTTGACCTTTACTTTTAGCTCCCCCAGTAGGCAAATCAGTATAATCTCTAGAGGAGAGAACAGGCTGCCAAAATGCATCAAATCTCAAGTTTGGACCAAAAGGTTCTGAGACATTAAGTTTGTGTTAAAAAGCTTGACCTTTAATTACAGTATAACACCCCTATTAAAACAGTTTAGTCCTATTAAAATTTACACTAGGACACAGTGTGAATATACAGTACATCATCCCTCCAACTTGAGGTGATGTTGCAAGGATGTTACTGATGTGTATGAGGTCTCTTACTCATGCTCCAGTGCAGAGATAATCCCTCCACCTCCTCCCTTGTTCTTTCCCCGCATTAACATGTTCTTCATTTTCATCTCAGTGATGGAGGGCAGTAGGAGGGGTACACCTATGCAGAATAGAGCCATCTGGGGAGGCAACAGAGCCCCGGAGGCTGACTTCTTTTTCTGACCGTGGAGGAACTTCAACCGACCCTGGAACTGCATAGTCTGGGACAAAAGAGAAGAAGAATTGAGATATCCAATGATCTGTATATCCTTTGCTCTTTGAAAAGTCCTGCGTGTTATTGTTTATGTGCATGTCCAGTTATACAATAATAATACACGATAGCATTAGCTTTTGAAAAGTTAAAATGTATTAAACTGGTTTTCAGTTTGCTTCCAGGAAACATATAGAAAGTGTCAACCTTTGCTTCCTGAAAAGTACTTTACATTTGATACGCTTTGTATATCTCTATGTACTGTTTAAGAAAAAGAACCATGCACATGCTGGTAAGCACATTACAGAGTATTTCAACAAGACACACGGGTATAGACACACAGTGGTGCTTTGAGCTAAATGCTAACATCACCATGCTATCATACTCACAGTTACAATGCTAGCATGCTGTTTAGCATGTAATTTACCTGTTTAGCAAACAATGCAAAGTAGACTGAGAAAGAAAACTGTGAGTTCCAGGCTATGCTAACGGCACATCGGTGTTTTGAGCTAAATGCCAACAAGAGCATGCTGAAATGCTCCTAATGACAATGCTATCATGGTGAAGTTAAACAGGTATGATGCTTACCGTGTTCTGTTCACCATCTTAGTTTAGCTTGTTAGCATGCTAACATTTGGTAATTAGTACTAAACAAGAAGTACGGTTGTGGTTGACAGGATTTTTATTAGTTATTTATTAGTCATTTGAAAGAGGTGAACAAAAACTGCCATCCATTAAGCTACTGTGGCTAGCAGGTGTGCTCAATAAAGCTAATTTCATTTCATTCTTTTAGCGGGGAAGTAAGATGAATTCATTTGAATAAGTACTGTGCATTACAAATTTGTTGTGTCTTAACTGTAATTATGTTGACTGATCAATAAAAGAACCATACCAGTATTTGCTCACTACTTGGCCTACATGTGCTTCAAGTACAAAAACTGCCATCTAGAATTTCTGTTGCGCAGCCAACCTCAGTGCAACCAGAGCAGACTTGGTGACAGTGAACTCTAATGACCCTGATGAAATGGTCCAAACCCCATATTCTTATTGCTCTGTCATCAGGGCCTTTAGCTTTTCCACTGCTGTTCTCCAAACCACTCTAGTCACAGCCATGAGGAATGAACCAAGCTCCTATTCTGCTGCTGAGTCCAGGCACCCAATTGCCTCATAATGCCTTGCAATACAACTATAAATAACTGTACACACTACAATTAAAAATTAAATTGTGCTGTCCCAAAGGGGTCATACTACTTTTTATAGGCCTGGGTCTTCTCCCAGAAAGTGGGCAACATTTACTCCATGCTTAATTTTCATTGCATATTCTGCAACTTTCTGTTTTGCGTGAACGTTAATGTATTGAAAACTGAAGTTACTATTCAGTTTAGCTGGCAGTTTGTTTCAGACCACTCACCAAGAATCCAGAGGTGCTGTCCAAGAGGCATCGTACTCTGGCAATGAAACATCTGTTGAGAAAGCAGGAGAGCTCAGGAGGAATTCCCCCTGCCTCCGGAGAATGGAACAGGCTGCTCACTACAAAGTCCTCACCTGAAATGTAATAGAGAAAGATGGAGGAGAAGAAGAATTTAATTTGAATTGCAATTTGTGTGGCAACCTACAATGTGCTTCTCAGTCATGAAAAACGGAAAAAAAACTTAAAGAGCAATCAATAATACGTTTAAAAAAAAAAAATTAGGTGCATCTTTTTTCAGGATTTCTGTCAGTGTGTAAGTCACTACACTGATGACATATTCTATATCTGCCTCAGAAGTAACCAGCAGAACTTTAAAATCAAATTGTGATTAAAATAATTAGCAAGAAATGTCAGTGATCATTATGAGAAGCCGCCTAGGCCAGAGTTAAATACTTCACTTGCACATACATATATACTGGTACTAACCCCATGCACATACACACTTACTTAAGCACACACAGATACATACTCACACATTATGCATGCATGTGCAAGTGAGTATACATATAAGTGCAAGTGAAGTATCCATGTATGCGCAAGTGAAGTATATGTATGCGTGACCAAAGTATGCATGTATGTGCAAGTGGTTAGTACCAGTATATATGTATGTGCAAGTGAAGTGTATGTATGTGCAACTAAATTATTCAATTCTGGCCTGGGCGGCTTCTCATAGATCACCCCCATAACCACATTTTAACTAAATAGTTTGACCAAGGCAACTGGTTCATCCCTTCCCAGTAAGCTACCCACCAGTCCCTGCAGCTAGCTGGCTGTCCTGGTGTGCTGACATCCCCTGTGGAGGACACATGGCCCAGTGGAGCTGCCGTCTGAACTCCTGACGGTCGTCTATGTGGATGTAGTCAAACACATTCTGGTGCATCACGTCAGTCTGTGGGGAAAAATGAGAAATGATTTTAGTATGGTTGTTGAGGACATTTGTACGTACAGTATATATAGTCATAAAAAGTCAGGCAGATACATTTGTAGTTTTAAATTCTCTCTGTCATCTTCTAAAAGTCTACAGAACCATGAGATTGCGAGTTTACAGCACCGTCCTCAGACTGACTTCGGACCACTGTGTTTTTCTGCCATCAGTGCAGTTTGGAGGGGGGGATTCCTCTTGTTATGGCTCTGATACACTCAGTCTGCCTCAGGATCTAACCTCCCCACCACACATACAAGATCTATACTGTACACACAAAGTCACACACACACACACACACACACACACACACACACACACACACACACACACACACACACACACACACACACACACACACACACACACACACACACACACACACAGAGCATTTACTTAGTACAGTAACACTGGCCGCTGTAGGGCCAGTGAGGGCAGCTGTGTTTGTCAAACATCGCGTGACACCAGCTCCCGAACGGCAGTCCAGCCCAGCTTGCGCTCCCCACACACACACACACACACACACACACACACACACACACACACACACACACACACACACACACACACACACACACACACACAGTGTGAGTCGGGTTCCAGCCCACTCTCGTCATGCCTCTCTCTCTTTTCCAGCAATAGCTTTGCTTTCTGTCATTCCATGACAGATTCCTCAGTAAAATGTTCAACCTTCTCCTCTTCCTTCTCTCCCTCCTCCCTGCACTCTCTCCATAATTTCCACACTGGTGGCACGCGAGGGTTTTTGATCGCCTGCCTCTGAAAACACAATCTGTTCCCACCGTCTTCGGCGGGCGCTTCGTCCTGTGGTTTGGTTCCCTACCGGCAGTCGGGCAGACAGACGGATCAAGTGACTATTGTTTATGTTTCTCGTAAAAAACACAGGGAGGAAAAGAAGAGGGGAAAAAAATGAGAATAAGTGATATTTTCGCTGACCTTCAAAGGCTAACTGCCCCAGTAACAAATGGGATCAAAGGCCAGTGGAGGTTTTGTGCTCTTCTCCAGGGCTTTCTTGTGGTGCTACTTAGTGAAGCGTTCTCTTTTTTCCCTGTGGTATATTAGGGATAAGTGTCCTTCTGACTGCAATTGTGGGCTCAAAATTATGTAACATGTTGTCAAGGCCTTAGAGGCAAACTATGTGACTTAAAAAACAACAAATAGCTCCTTTGCTAGAATTGAACATGTGGGAAAGGCTAAGAGAATGTTTTTGTCACCGTCTCTGAAATATAATGATGATCTGTGAGTACTTATTTATTTATGTACAAGGACAGACTGTTCTTAGGTTTCTCAATTAGAATGAGTATGGATTCTCTGCCTCTGGTGATCAAACATCACAGTATCACACAAAATGCTTGGGCTGCTTACTCTTGACCATGTTAATTATGTTTTTGCATTTGTCGAATTAAAAATGTTGATGTGGAATGATTGGTGTTATGAATAAAACAAGTCTTACATACAGTACAGTCACTGTTGTGTTCTGTATACTAAAAGGCCCTGTTGTGGCTGTACTGGCATGAGTTGGTGAATTTGGTTGTTTGTTTGGTCCAGACTAAAATATCTTAACAGCTATTGGATGAATTGCTATGAAATGTTGTGCAGACATTCATGCTCCCCAGAGGATACATCTTGCAGAGATTGGTGATCCCCTGATTTTTAATAATAATTTTCACTTCTTCCGTTACTTTGGTTTATGACCAAATACTTACAAAACAAATGGCATTCTAATCAGCGTCACTACTGTGCAAATTATTTTTGTCATTGTCATTAGGAGCATTTTGGCATGCTGTTGTTGGCATTTAGCTCAAAGCACCGCTGTGCCGTTAGCATAGCCTGGGACTCTTAGTCCTATTTATATGAAGTATAATGAACAGTTTTCTTTCTCGGTTTACACATGCATGCACACATTTTATGCACCTTACAGTTTTAATTCCCTTTGTCTGTCTCTAGTGGCTCCCAAGGCATGCAAAAACACACACACACACACACACACACACACACACACACACACACACACACACACACACACACACACACACACACACACACACACACACTCACTCACTCATGTGCACACAGACACATACTGTGGCTGGATCTTTCAGACCGCTTTGGTTTGCTTGTCAATTTCATGGCGCTGGGTTGCTGCCCCCGTCTGCTCGTAAGCCATGTGGGAGCGCTGTAGCAGTAGAATATCTAACCCAAAGTGTCAGTGTGCTGTGTGTGTGTGTGTGTGTGTAAGCAGACATGAGGACAAAAGAAGGGATTTTTACAGTGAAAAGCACTCTATTCATGGTTTTAAAGGAGAGAGATGATTTCAGCATGGCAGGACAGGCTGGCCGTGTTGAAATCATCCATAATTGATGACTGGGTGTAGCTGTCGGAGAGGAAGGAAGCTAAACTGTTGGTGACTTATCAGTGTCCGCACACACACACAGACAGCCACAGAATGTATCTCAGGGTGAAACGGAGGTCTTCACCTTCCTGTGGCCTCTTAGCTCTGACTTAGGTTCACTTTACCCTCTACATAGAGTTATCAGACACTGAAAGAGAGACTTTTCCTCAGGCTCATTAGCCGTAGGATGAAAAGTAAAGAAAGTGGAAAGGAATGGATGGAAGAGAACATATCGGCTAAGGGTGAAAGAGGGGAATGTTGCTGGAAACTTGCTCAATAATGGCAGAGACTTCGGACACTTGTTGCAACAAAGGGAAACATCTCCAAAGGTAACAAAATCCATCTAAAGCTCAATATGTTTAATCTGTACAAAAACCGAAGTCTAAACACAATTAGTTTGATTATAATATGTACTTAGTACTTATTGTGTATGATGTATACACCTAGAATGTGAGACAACATGACCCTAACAAGAAATTGATGAATGTCAAAAAAAAATTTTTCTCCATTTTTCATATTGGCTGTGGTTATTGTCAGGAGCCTAAATTCCTGAAATAGTTTTATGGATTCATGTTACATTAGCCACAGGCAGGAGCCCCTTGGATGACTGACAATTAGTCAAAAACTTGATAAGATGGACTGCTGAGTAAAGAGGGAGGAACTAACAACACACCTCCTTTTTCAGAGAAATGTTATGCATTGCAGCTTGGAAGATGACACTGCCCACTAATCTGTCTGTTTAGATGTTCATCATACAGTGTTGTACCATCATTATACAGCATGTTACAGTATTGTAAACGAAATATTTTTGAGACGTTCAACTCACCTGATGAAATCCAAGATAGTCCACAATGGTTGAAGAGGCATAAAAAACCATGCCATCACTGCTCACCACCAAGGCAAAGCCTGTAAGAGACTACACAGAGAGAGACAGGAATAAGCAGTGACTCAGGGCAACTCATGCAGCAAATAAACTCAAGTGCATCAACTACATTATAGACAAAAACAAACAACTGTATTTACTCGCTCTAAAAGCTAACTTTAGGTGGCATTATTGCATGATTGCACCCAGCAGAAACACAGTGCAACAGAACCAAACTTTATTTTCGGTTATTATTTACGACCCAACTGTGGTTACAGTCATTACTGTACAATTTTTTAAAAGCAAAACACAGCCAGAATTTGATTCTAGCCAGACTTTTTATAGCACAATGTTTAATTTATATCACTCTTTCCATAATTCTCAGAACAGCAAATAACAGTAAAAAATGGAACAAAAGATTGAATAATACTGGACAGTGGAGCAGAAATGAAAGACAGATGGTTATGGAAGTGAGTGGGCCAAATAAAACTTGCTGATTTGTAATGCTAAATATTGCTTTTGAAAGACCTTTTCGATTATTTTCTGGTGTTATTTAGATTCATGGTATTTTGAAAGCAGTTAACTTGAAGATGATATACACTCCAATTTGCTCCAAATAAATGCATGTACTTAACTTTGATAATTACGTCTGTTTGACTGGTAACATGCTTTGATTTGTGATACCAAACACGTTGATTAAAAGCAGAGAAACTCCACAAACACTCTCTCGTTCGCGCTTTCTCTCTTTACACACACACCCGTGCTGTGCACCCATGGGGGAATAATGTGTTTGGCCAATACAGCTTACATAGACAAGTGTTAATTAAAAAGACAATTTAAATAAATACATAACTGGCTTCAGTCAAATAAGGAGGAATGGACAGATGGAGATGGAAGCAAGCGTGTGAGAGAAAAAAGGAGAGGTCTTCCAGCGTATGTGTGTGTGTGTGTGTGTGTGTGTGTGTGTGTGTGTGTGTGTGTGTGCGCACAGCTGTGATAGCGTGACAACTGCAAGGCTACTTGACTTGCGTGAATGCTTCTGCCAGAGTCTGTCATCTCCATTTTACTGCGAGACTATGCAGGTCTTCTATTGTGTGTGTGTGTATTCTGTGTTATATATCCCTGTGCATGTCTTCTAGTGTGTGTGTGTGTGTGTGTGTGTGTGTGTGTGTGTGTGTGTGTGTGTGTGTGTGTGTGTGTGTGTGTGTGTGTGTGTGTGTGTGTGTGTATTCTATGTGTTATATATCCCTGTGGCCTCTAGATTCACACTCACTCCCTCACTCCCTGAGTTTCTCAACATTGATCTGATTACCTTAGCGAGCAGTGTAATGCTCTGCTCACTGCACATGCTCCATCCTAACCACATAATAGACTCTGAAACCTGTCTGTGAATAGAGCAATTTGTCCCAGAGGTATTAGAGTCATATTGTGACAACGTCTCTGTGACAGACAAATCTCTGTACTATGATATATGACAATATGTGGAAAACATAATATGATGGAGAGGGAAACAGAGATAGGAAGATGACTCCGGTTCTTAGCGATGTAGATGCAGATGTTGTTTGACAAGTTCAACTGGCACATGTTCATAACATCCAGGGGGAGGGTGACCGCCCGCAGACTCAGACACACAATCACAGACACACAGCTTCCAGCAGCAAGCACTCAAAAATAAATGATGCTACCACTTTAGCGAGAAATAACACAAACATATCTGATTTCAAACAAGCACTTTTTACTGATTATGAACCTGACTGTGCCTGTCACAAAAAAAAAAAAACGTTTGGACTGCTCTGAAGCTTTTGAAATGTGGGACCAACATAGATTAGAAGGGGTTTCCAATATACTTAATATATTGGTCATCTGGTAACAGTTTGGCATTGCCAAATCTAATATACTTATGAAAACAGTGCTTTGAATCCAAATCCTGAATGTCAATGTTGAATATATGAACATGTCTGGTTTTTAGACCAAGAATTTGACTTCCTGGGATGTTTGCTGTATTGAAACCTTGTGTCTAAGGGAAAAAAGTAACAATTATAGCTGCGATGGTCGGGGCATTTTGAGGAGAAAAAGGAAAAAAAGCAGAGAATGGAGAAGAGGAAGAGGACAAAAAATGGCAAATACATGAGCGCTCTGTCAGCAGAAGTGCCAAACATTCCTGCTCATCACGTTGATTATGCCCAAGGAACAGGCCTACTGTTTAAGTGAGGGTTGATGAGTGGTGTGTAGGGGATTGAAAGCACAATGGCTGATTAGGTATAATATGGTCACCTTTGGGTCTGAAGCCAAGTGCTGATCTCATTGAGCTACTGGCCAGACACTTGTAGCCCGAATGGTTAAGACGGTCAGAAATGTATTAATCAAAAGAAAAATTCTGAGAATTTGTGTACTTTGTCTAGTAAGGTCTGTAATTTATTTTATTAAGTAATCTGGGTCAATGGAATGGAACTTTTAGGAAAAGTCAGGTACCAGCAGGATTGTATTTTGTTATTCAGCAAAGTTATTACACATATAAATTTCAAAACGGTCATAATGACATATATCATGGCTGTTCTAGTGTTAATGCACACACATTTAAATTAGATAGATATATGTATGATCATCTTGTAACAACAGGGGTTTGAACTCAGAACCTTGGACCTATTATCTGGGTAATGACACCCAGTGTAAGTGTAACATCTAGTAGACAAGGGGCAGGATTGCATTGCTTGGAATTTTAAACTCACTAGAGAATTTTGAGAATGTGTGTACTTGGTTAAGACAACATAGAGATGCCTGCAATATATTTTCACAAAGATCAATAAATGACAAACTGATGTTTAAAGATTCACTATTTTGCATTGACTGTAATGGCATTGATGAGGACACAATTCAAACATGTTTTTTAAATTCACTTTTTGAGATAAAATTCTGAAATTTTGCACACTAAATCTAAAGTGATCTTCGAATGTTTTCCATAAACATCACAAATTTAGTTTGGAAGAAATTGCTGAATTTTGTTTACACTACTGTATGCAATAACATGTTTGAATGCACTGTGGGCTCAATTCATGATAAATCAAAAATCTGCTTTTGTGGAGAACAGTTTGGATATGAAGTTCCCAAGTTTGGTGTCAATAGATCAAAACCATAGACTGTTAATTAATTAATGGACAAAGCATCCGGTTCGGCGAAGTGCTGCAAATGCGGAAGTGCCTTAAACCTGCATTCTATCTGAATTCCAGCAGGGGGCGACACGTGCGGTTGCAAAAGGAGGTCGGTTTCTGTAAAAGTCTATGAGAAAGTGACCCACTTCTCACTTGATTTATTACCTCAGTAAACATTTTCATAATGAGTTTATGGTCTCAATCGCTAGTTTTAAGTCTTCTGCAACACCGAAAGAGGTTCATTTTTTTAAATTATGGTCTCGTTGATTTTAAAATCAGCGATAAAGCAGGGGGTGTTTTAGGGCGTGGCTATGATGTGATCGCCAGTGAAAGTGTGTAACGTAACGTGGCTCCTCCCTCACTCCTCCCTCTCGTCTAAAAAACGACGGATAGCAGATCTCCACAAACCAATGGGTGATGTCACACATGCGCTGTCCATTAATATACAGTCTATGATCAAAACACGTGGGAGGAGATAGTTTACGAGGTAGGTTTTTAAGTTTAGAATTGTAGATGGCTGCTGTAGCGCCACCTCCAGGACTATTAGCACACAAATCACACTGATTAAGTTTGGCACGGGACTGGACTTTTGTGCAAAGTTTGGTGATTTCTTTACACATGGGAACATGGATTTCTTAGGAAGATGAAGAATAATACTATATAATACTGGCAAAAACAATAGGGTCCACGCAGCTTTGCTGCACGGCCCCTAAAAATATGTCCAGTTACATAATTCTTCTTCAACAAGCAGCTGAAAATGTAATACATGACTCAGTGATCTGGGATTAGGAGAACCTGCAATAGATTAGCCTGGGAAACCCCTGACGAACTTCCGGAAAACTTGAGATTTACTCTGCGAGTCAGTCTGGCCAAAAACCCATTCAAGCCCATTTCCAATTTTTCCAAATCGAGGCACCAATCACAACCGTTGAGGCGGGCTTTACACGATGACGATAGCGCAGCGACGGCGAGCAGCTTTTTGTTTACATTCAACATGACGGCCACCGAAGCGCAGCGACCCGTTGATGCCGCTGTCGCTGCTACGTCACCTGGATCTTTGGTCTGATTGGTTGAAGGACTATCCAATGTGCCCAGAGGCATTTGAGCGGCGTCCGTTGGTGACGCCCCTTTGGAAATAAGCTGTGAATGAACGTTCCCCACACCCACTCTCAGTGAAAACTGAGAAGGGTCTGGTGTCAACCAGACTAGCAATAGATGTGAAAACGACCTGAATCTACTTGTATGCAATGTTGTCTGTAGGAGGTTCAACAAGGCCATAAAAAGGCCAACATTTACATTTTGAGTTAATTTAGTTTTTTTTTTGCCAGTTCACCTTTCTTCTCCATTCCTCTTCCAAGTCATTGAAATGCCACAGTAAATTTCTGCGACCCATTTTTCTTTTTTAAGGACTTTGACATTTTTATTCTTCTGGAACAAATAGGCCTTGGACTTGAGACCTGAAAGAGTATGGAGGCAAAACACTATATTCTGTAAGTTGATTACTGTAATTGGCTTTCCAAAGTGAAATTTTTGGCAAATATACTATAGATGAATGCAGTGCATTTATTTTTCACGTCCAAAACTATTATGGGAACATCCATCCATTTAACTTGGAAGAGGACAGGCCATTTACACTGTAATTCACAGAGAAAAAACTAGCAAAAAGCCTTTACAACTAGAAAAGCAATTATTCTTTTCTTTATAAAAAAACAAACAAACATCCAAGCTAAAAACCAAGAGAGAGAGAGAGAGAGAGAGAGACATTTAAATCTATATTATAAAGTAGGAAAATAGAAATAGAAAGAAAAGAAACAATAGAGAAAGACAAAGAAAATGGATTCATATCGGCTGCATTGTGATGCATGCTGTTTTTTGTGTTTTTTCTCAATTCACATTTCCCTCTCTTCCTTGCATACTAAAGCCTTTAGGTAATGGAAACAGGCACCTGCTGCTGGCCGGCTCCGCCACATATCTGCAACTACGACGCCCCCGGCTCCCATAACTGCCCCTGGGAAACTTAAAAGCTTTGACTTTTCAAATTCTTAAGAGGCGCTTTGCACGCAGAGCACAAAATAAAATATTGGTTCACTGGATTTGGAAGCACGGGAGAGTAGGGGAAGAGGTGGATTGTGGTGGTGGGCCAGTCTTGTCTCATTGTTTTAACAGAGTTTCTTTGGTTTTGCTTCTGTCTAGCTGTCAGAGTAAGATGAAAGCGGTGCTGATGAGGTCATGACAAACATGGAGACCTTCTGCCATCGGGAACACACCCACATCCTACACACGCATACTAAGGATAGAATAATGTGCGGTTCTGATATATTGAATGATAATTGAAAAAAAATGTTGGATATCGGCCAATGAGTGAAACCACATGCAGTAACACATAAGAAAAACATTGTGTCTCTAGTGAGGGCAATGACCGTCTTTTAGTCGGTGGGTCCACCGCTTTGGCCCAGGAATATCTCAACAACTACATCAAATACTTTGTTTTGTGACCAAATTCCTGCAAAACTAATGAAATTCCTGTCAGCCTCCGCTGTACTTTGTGTGAAGTACAGTACTGATAAGCAAATGTTACCATGCTAAACTTAGATGGTAAACAATGATAACATATTGCGTGACATCTTCATGTTATCAGCCAATTTCCATCCATATGTATGTAGTGCAAATTGTAACCAGATTTCCAGAAAATGGGTGAAACAAGATGCAAAGCAATCCTCATTTTAACCCACTATTTTATTTAATATTCAAATCTTGTTTCAAACCCTTAAATAGTAAAACGTTGGTAGTGCCAATTCTCCAACTATTGCAGAAAAAGACGGTTTAATAAGATGATTTTATTGTATTCATAAGAGTGCCAGTCAAACTTTAAATGAATGAAAACAATGTTGAAAGCTTGATGGTAATATGTGTTGTGAATCTGTTGCATTCCATTCTGTGAAAACTCTGAACAAAGCCTCTCTTATCTAATTTTTGCTATCATACATTTGTATCATAAATTGTTACACTGTTTTCCTTCCTGAAGATTTATCAGTGTGAAGCTACCTTGAATCAATCCTCCCTTTCCTTTGGTGCTTCTTTCTTATCTACCTCCCGTCATCAAAGTGAATGGAGGGATTGTTGTATGTACAGTATATCAGAATCAGAATCCGGTTTATTGCCAAGTAAGTACTTACAAGTAATTTGCCTTGGCGGTTGGTGCATACATAAACAAACACACATATTGAACATTAATATGAAATAAACACAAAATACAGAAACAAATATATACAAAATGGCTGTTTAACATAAGAAAAAAGATTCTCCAAGCACCTGAAAATACACCAACGTTTCCACCTAAGCAAAGCATAAAAACATTTTGCAATATTTCGAATTCCTGGCATTTCCACTTAGGCTTTTATGCAAAAATTGAAAACAGGTGGATGGAAACACACTTATGGTCATTGTAAGCTTGTAGCATGTTAGTCACTAGCATTGCTGTAGACTTTTTTACGCTTACGTTATTTAGATTATAGAACATATATAGATTTATAGAACATGTATCTATATAAAAAATGTAATATTGCAAATGCAATATATACAATAAAATATACAATATATGGTGTAAGTATCAACCTCCAAAAATCCCTTTTGGTCAACACTTAGACAAACATTCACAAGCAGATAATAAAACAAAAACAAACCAATACCATATCTCACACATACAAAGTCATGCAGCCCTACCAAACACACACAAGCATATCCGTCTCTTCCTCTCTCGGGATCCCATCACCATAACAACGTATACACAGTTTGCTGTGAGGCCCTGGTGCAGGTTGAGTCACGCAACGGTAGGCAGCACATGACTACGGTCAATCTATCCTTTTGTTTGCCGCCCCGTTGAGACAACCTAACACGTTAACAGAAGCATCAGTGGATCAGCTCGGCTCTGTGTCTGCGCGCACACAGTTTGGTTGTCTGATGATCAGTGTCATATGTTGTTCGACAGATAGCCATTAGGATATTGAGTGTGTAGCAATGATCTGATGCTAAAGCAATTCCCATGTAGCGTGCTGCGGTATGTGTCTGATTATGACATCCTGTCCACTCTTATGCCTTCAACAGAAACACTTGCCTTTTTATAGGAATTATAGTAAACAACATATCTTATAAGTTTCATGTAAAATATATTCAACAACATTGGTCATAGCTGAGTACTCCTGGGTGTCCTGATATCATGTCAAAAAAGTACAAGAAATGACTCATACCCTTAACTATATGCACTTATAATAATCTGTTTAAATCTGAGTAAAGGTCTGAGGTCAACTGACAAAACAAATCCCCTATTTGCTCTGATTACTGTTGACAGGCTTGGTGTGTTCTTCTCACTCTTCTGCTCACTTCTGCATACGACCACATGCATTCATGCTCTGATGGAGTCCCCACCTCCTCCATCAGCTCTGACACTCCCGTCTCACCCTTATGTCACGCAACACCACAGCTCTGCAAAGGAGGTCAGAGCAAAGGGCGAAGGGCACACACACACACACACACACACACACACACACACACACACACACACACACACACACACACACACACACACACACACACACACACACACACACACACACACACACACACACACACAAAAAGCCCTCCCTCCCCTCTTCCCAATTCACACTCCTGACTGGCGTGTATTCAAGCTAGTGAGCATTTCATCAACGGTACAACAGAAAAGGCAACGATATAATACTAGCATAGCAAAAACCGATGGACAGTATTTGTATACAGACTTGTTGACAGAATTATTCCATGTGGTTTCTTACTTCCAGGAGTAGGCTGCTTTCATTGACGGTGGTGCCCAGGGGACTGCTCTCTTTCCGGGGTTCAGGGTTAGAGGATGCTGTGCTGATGCTGTGCTTCCTGGAAGGCTTCTCATTGTTCGCTATAAAAAAGAAAAAGAAAATGGTAAATTGGCTGGAATAAGGGACTTATTTATGTTAAAACAATAAACTAATAGCAACCCGTTGAATATAAGGGTGTAAAAATCAAAATGTTGTTCAGTCTGGGGTTGCAAGTGCAGGTGGAAATTAAAAGAGCAGCCGCGAACAAAAGAAGAAAATCATACAGTTTTATTAACCATACACAGACAGGGATATGTGCTAAAAGTATATTATATAAAGTATATATATATATATATATATATATATATATATATATATATATATATATATATATAGCACATATCTTTTAGCACATATCCCTGTCTGTGTATATATATATATATATATATATATATATATATATATATATATATATATATATATATATATGAAGTAAAATCAAGCACACCTCATATAGGTCTTGAAGTTATTATTTTGTACTCAGAATACAGAGTATGTGTGTAGAGCCCTGTCAACACAGGCAAAGGTTTCTCCCACAACCTCTGTGATATGGCAGTGAGAGAGTTGGACCGACACTCAGACATGTGGCCGGCACATTTACTGTATCAGTCTCCTTTTGCACTGCACTAACACCAGGTATTAGTCTGTGTGGTGGGGCCGTGTAACAAAGCAAAACAGTGGAAGATTTTATGACTTTACAGGATTCTTCTCACACGATATAGCCACACGCACATGCAAAGCTCACTGATACACACAGAGTGAAGTAGAACGCAGCATTTAGTGGGTTTGGGACAACGATCGTTATCGATATAATTGTTAAAATGGACTTATTTGCACTGAAACAAGGGTCTGCCATGTTCTTCATCATTTAAGTCTGTTAAGACAAGCTTCATCCTTACTGTAGTGTCCTTATAAAAAACATTGAACTCTTTCCAGTTCCAGTGCTGCTGGTCTCTAGCTGAGCCTGAGCCTTAGTTTTTACTGTAATCTCTTCACACACACTGTACTGCAATTAAAGACAATCAGCATGTCTCACTCACTCTCCTGCTAATGTGTGCCATGTGATATTTAAAAAAAGAAAGAAATATCTACTAAAGTTAGAAAAATATCACAAGCAAGTCACGCGCCATCAACCACTACACATATGGCGTGTTCTTTCAGCCGCCGTAGAGTAAGTCCTAACTACCTCCATGCCAGAGTGTGTACACATGCAATTAGCCTACATGACTGTAGCGTGCAGAACTGTCACATGTGCATTGATGACGTGTGTGTTGCGTGTTGGAGACATGTTTGCGTGTTTCTGTTATGGGTGTGCTGTCAGGGGGCATGTGTCTCACTACAAGAGATTAGCCCTTCGCTCCGTCACTCATTGTAGCAGGCACAGATTAGTCACGCAACACACACACACACACACACACACACACACACACACACACACACCATAGACTCACTATGAAAAACGATCCAAGTACGAATGTATGTATCTTCTGATGCTTCATATAGTGCCCACCCCCACCGAATAACCCCATTCTTCTGTCTTCCATTCCTCCCCCTTTAACCTTCTACCATCTCCTGTCCTCTGTATATCCCTCCCCCCATCAACTCTTCTTCTACCCTCCTCCTCCTCCTAATCTCTCCACCCTTTCTTTGTTCAACTCGGCATCGCAGGCGATCGACAACCGATTTCGTGATGGCAAAAGTGTTCCCCTTCTCTTAATTCCACCCTGAAGCACGCAAAGCTAATGCGGCTGTTTTTTCCCCCCTATATCCATACATTTGTCTGGATTTACTTTTTTCACGTTTAATCATTCATTCCCCCAGTTGCAACATCAGTTTTATTCAGGCTATGAGTGAAAATACAGTTTTTTCTGAATTGCTAAAACACTAAACCCCTATTCTCTGAACCACATGCTCAGTGGCTTAAACCCATGTGTGAAACCAATCACTCATCTTGCAAAACTCTAAACACATTTCACACTGTAATGCATAATGGTTAACATGGCCAGCAAAAGTTAAACACAACTGCAACACAGTTGTCACCGTTTACACACAGGGACTCCAAATTGTACACACGTTTCTACTGAGGTGATCAAACCAATAGTAGAGAAGATAAGCCAGTTCAGAGTGCACAGGGGGCACAGGGGCATTGAATGCTGATGTTTGATTATGCGGTTTCACAATATGTTTTAGTGTACTGTCATGTGCTTTTCATTTCGTTTTCTTTGTTCTTCGGCCTTTTGCAGTTGGACTACTGTATTGTTCTACAAGTGCCTAATATAGCGACATTCAATATTGTAGTACTTGCACTACTTGCAGTATAAAAGTTATTTACTGTACAAGTTGTGATATACTTTTGTTTTCATCGCAAAATGTGTTTACTATATGTCTTCTCGAATGTTTAAGGTAATGTCTAATGAATGCTCTGTAGTGTTGAGTTATTGACTGGCTGTGTGTATGATCTGAAAGCATTGTTTGATTTTGCCAGCAGAGTCAGGTGTTGTTGTGAATATAGTTTGAGAATTTGGTTTTGTGTTTACAGTTTTGAGAAAATGGGTGAGGGTTT